>NC_081441.1:9854950-9965353 GCF_007210705.1 Tigriopus californicus | reverse complement strand
ATCATTTATTTTTTTCTTGTGACAATTTTAAAATCACCTGGGACTCATGTTTATCTTCCTCTACTTTTAAGGACTTTTAAATGTTAAGGTGTTCCATATTGAGCTGAAAACACAAATTTCTCTTTTCTTTTGTTTGATTTTTTTGCCATGTTAAAAGTGAACCATAAGTTGAACCGATTACAATAAATTCTGCACGTTTATGCCACCAGTTTTCCCTCTCAACGCCTCAAAATCGTAATATGCATTTTTGTGTGAGGTTAACATGTCCACAGAATACTTTTATATCTGACACATTCTTGTCTATGCTTTTGGTATGGGTGTAACTTCATGTCTATTTTCAAANGGCAAATTCCAGACATTTGTCAAGACTAGTTCGTCTTGCAGTAGTGACTTTTTATCTTAAGTCTCAAATGTTTGCTGCTCAATGTTGTACAGTTTTGAATGCGAATACTTGCCTGAGCACAAGTTCACCTAACAAGAAGAACATCTGTTATGAACATAACTAGTTTTGACAAACGTCTGGAATTTACACTCAACGCCAAAACAAAATATTTTTCCTGTTTCTACATCACAGACACCCAAGTTTTACTTGTTTACAGCAAAGTACTAGAACTTGGGCAAGCTTAAGCCAAGCAGAGATCCGCTGCTAGCGTAGGGAGCCCCAATCGTTAGCTCAGGAAAACCGCAAAATGAGGATTTTTTTTGTTCGTAGTTTAAGTCAGATTGCCAGAAAAAAACCAGCCATTGAACCAAAGCCACGTTTGCTGCACAAAGATAAGTTCCTATTTGGACAAGTTCAGCTCCGGACTACTTGTCCTGTCAGTGCTTGCTTCACATGAGCAGTATATATAGGTTAGATATAAGGAACATAGTGCCTAGAAAAGAAAACATACGCAACATAAGCCCCTTCAATTTTTCTAACCTGCATTGATCGGTCACTTTTATTATCTTCATCATCTTCATATCTTGTTCCCCATAATCTCAATCATTGCATAATATTGACGGGATAATCATTGGTGCTCTCCTCTGATTAGAATTGAATGATCACTCGACGTTGACTTTGTGACAACCATGACCTCTCGCAAACAGAAACGATCCTCATAAATGTTCTGCTGGTAGTGACGGTCTCGTGGAAGATTACAAGTTCCGGGTTTCGCTTGAACAATGCACTTGAGGGGTGAATGAAGACCACATTATTGCCCGACATGGTTCTATAGACCCCTTTACTATGGGACATGTGGTCTCTGTAAGCCATGTTGTTTGGCAATCCAGTGGAGAGGACCATACGAATGTGGTGAAGGCGTCTGAAAAGGGGGTTAATCTTCATTCAGCTATGAACTACTCAGCCACCCAAATGGCTACTTTTTAGCTCTTATTTGGCCTCCAAAGGTACTGGTGACCTGATAACGATGCTTCGAGTCATTTTTGAGCGACAATTGGCTAGCAAAGACTCCCTGGGTCAGCAAGGACACGCCAGCGTTGCCCTAACTGATATTTATCCCATTTTTCAAGTATGTATTTCTAGCCCGTCTTTTCCTACCTGCCACCGCAACTTAGGATCGGGATATTGCGCCCATTCATAATGGTTGTGAGCTGGGAGCGAATATCGAGGGCCCGTTCCAGTTCCTTTTGGTTCACATAGTTCTCTTTGGACCATTCCTCGGACTGTTCATTTTGAATCCAGGCGGCAAAAACATTCAGAAGGGTAATGTGGTCTCCCTTGAAGTCGTTAAAACAGGTTTTGCAAGCGTCTGCCTCCTTTTGGAATCTTGGCGGTCTCACGAAGATGTGATGATTCACGGACAGCATCGAAACTATCGTCATAACCTCGTCGGAGCAGCCCATATCCGCAGCGGTTAAAAGAACCTTTGAGAGATTAGGGGACAACGGGAACACTGACATCTTGAATCCCAGTTCAGTGACGAAAAATCCTCGGTCCAGTGCGCCAAGATCACGAAGGCGAAAAAGGGCATGTTTGACTCGGCCAGGTTTGGGCGAATCCATGAATCCAAAACCGCAAATGTCGTGAATGCCCATTGCTTTCAATTGAAGGGCGGTGGCAATGAAGTCGATCCTAGGTAGGAAAAACATCAAGCTTTCTTTGTAAGTATCGATATGAAATTGGATGATATGATAATGAATGAGCAACATACCTGTGTATGGCGGGTGTAGCGGCCAAGTTCAGGGTTTCGAAATCGCCTTTGGTGTACATTCGGTAGCAGATTCCGGGAGCTGTTCGCCCAGCTCGTCCTCCACGTTGTTCGGCCTGGGCCTTAGATATCATGGTGGTCTTCAAGGACTCAATTCCATTGTCAAAGACACTTTCCTTGAATAGTCCCGAGTCGACCACGAACACGATTCCATCGATGGTGAGAGAGGTCTCGGCGATGTTAGTGGAGACAACGATCTTGCGGACGTGGGACTTGGCAGGAGCAAAAATACTACATTGGACTTCAAAAGGCAATGCCGCGTAGACGGGGAAGAGAATCACTGTCTCTTGTTTCAAGATTTGGGACAAAACGTAACAAACTTGCTCGACATCTTCTTTAC
This sequence comes from Tigriopus californicus, assembly GCF_007210705.1. Classification (NCBI taxonomy): domain Eukaryota; kingdom Metazoa; phylum Arthropoda; class Copepoda; order Harpacticoida; family Harpacticidae; genus Tigriopus; species Tigriopus californicus. Next base: position 9,962,803 of record NC_081441.1, on the reverse strand, counting down.
CTGGCACGAATACCAGAATGTCGCCAGGCAAAGGGCAATTCTGATGGATCTCCATAACCTTGAGAATCACTTCGGATAAATACAGTGTGGGATTTGCAGCCTTGATCCACAGGGGTCGGTTCTTTGTCAAGTGATCCACTGGTAGATACTCGACGGCCACAGGAAACATCTCTCCTGGGATTTTGATCATAGGGGCTTGAAAGTAATCAGCAAACTTTCTGATATCCAACGTGGCTGAGGTGATTATGACCTTCAATTCCGGACGGTGTTTTAAGGCCTTCTTGATGAGACCCAAAAGTACGTCGGTGTGGAGCGTCCTTTCGTGGGCCTCGTCGAGAATCACACACTCATAACTCGAGAAGGTGGGATCTTTGAGGCAGTCCATCAAAAGAAGACCATCCGTGATATATTTGATAACAGTTTGAGGACTCGACACGTCCTCGAAGCGAATGGAATAACCCACTTGATCACCCAGTCGACATTCCATCTCTTTTGCCACCCGCTTGGAAACCGATACGGCAGCAACCCTTCGAGGCTGCGTCACCGCAATCTTTCCTCGTAGAAATCCAGATTCCAAGAGATATTGAGGCATTTGGGTGCTCTTGCCAGACCCTGTCTCGCCAACCACCACAACCACCTGATGGTTCCTGACTGCATTCAAGAATTGACTACGGAACTGGTAGATGGGCAATCTCTTGCGGGCCTCTTGAATATCCTAGATTAACACAAAAAATAGATTGTTTTTTCTTAAGAAAAAAGGATTACCATGCGATATGTGCCCTAACCGATCGTTGTTTGGGGTTCTCTGGAGGGGTGTTTAAATAGTTAGAGTTCATATCGAGGACATCCGTTCGGTGCCCGACATCCTCGACGGGATTGAACGGGTCCATGACGTGAGAAGATGCAGTGGAAAGAGGTCGTGCCTTTGCCTCTTTTATCTTGTCATTCACGATGTCCGAGAGGGACTTGTTCAAACGAGAGAGATCCAATGGACCAGGGTCGATCCGTTTGTCCTTATCCACGGGCGTATTTGGAGGCGTATAAAAACCGGGGGATAGGAAACTTAACATGTTCTAGATTTGATCAGACCTATCTTGATCAGACGTTCGTTGATCGATGTCGGTGAATAATGGCGACTACTCGCTCTTGGTGAAGCATCACTCCTCAAGGTGCGAATTCACCGATTTACCGATTACCGAAGAGCTCTAACATTCTGGAAGATCCTACTATTCAAGAGAGCACAGTACGCAAGGTACATTCCAATATATATATATATTTCTTCCAATTTAGAACAGGTATGTATATAATCTGCAATATTCTGTAGATCTGGAGCGATATCACAATTCTACTTTTGACTTGAGTTGTCTAATTAGGATGCGAGTTTTGTGCTAATGTGTATGTAGGGTAGGTGAGTGGTTTTTCACATAGGGGTGGGAACATTTAACGATGGGTACTCCATATGTATGTACTTGGCAAGATCTAGGAAAGATTTTCTCTTTACCGTTGAGCTCAACCATGACCAACTACAATACTCCTCGGGCCACGGCTTATTTAGCGCATTATTACATAAATCAATCTGACGCGTGAGAGTTTGGAGTCTCCCTTTCTGTCGAACAACCTTAATTTGCTTCATTTTGTCGCGGTGCGGTCCATGAGCGGAGAAGTAGATTTCGGCGATGCGCCGCCGTGGTTTCTGGATGGACCATCATGACGATGTGTCAGTTATTCTTACTAGAGCGCAATCTAGACAGACCAGACGCTCCTCTACTCTCTGAAGGCCCGTGGGCGCCCGATCCGTGTCCAGAATGATGCCCATGACCCCCGCCCACGGCCCCATTCGAGGCATTGCCCACTTTATGACGTTCATCTTCATCATCGCTGGTATAGGAGCTACCCTGAAATCGCGTGGAGGTGGCCTGAATGAGTTCTTGATCCGGACCCTTGCTGTTTTCGTACAACAGACAGTTGAGGGTTTCCTCGTATATCCTGGCCTCTGGAAACTCGACCTTGGTGTTCTTCCGATCGGTGGCATAAACGATGGCGGTGCAACACACCTCGGCAATCTTCTTCCCATGGCCGTAGAAACTCCAGCAACAAATCTCGTTGGAACCAATCACATCCTTGATGAACAGCACGCGGTTCGAGAAGCGAAGACTCAGCTTGTCGAAGAGCTCGATATTCTTGAGGATATTGTCATCCGACGCGCCCGTGTACGAGTACTTGTTGTTATGTCGATTGATCAGCAACTTGACCACGGGTTTGGTGGCATTGGCCGAGATCAAGGCTTGCTCCTCCTTTTGCGAAGTGATTAAGGGCACCCGACAAATCGGAACCACATCTGACTCCTTGTCCTTGAAGGCTTTGAGATTCTTGTCGCAAGCCTCGGCCAGATCGGAAATGCAAAAGTACTTGGCTTCGGCTTGCAGCTCGTTCAGCTCGCGTTTCGTCTCCGGCAAACTCACGTTGCCATCCCGGAGGAAGTTGAGGATGGACCCGAAATGCTTGCCGGATCGGTCAATCATGATCCAGCCCTCGGCATCGGTCAACACCTCCATGCGTCCCGAGAACATCGCTCGGAGCATTGTATCGTGTTTGGTGAGCGTGCCAATGGTCGTATAGTACAAGGACCCACCCACGTTCAATTTCACATACTGCGAGGCGGAGCCCTTGATGACAATGGGGGGATTTAAGCCGCAGCCCGTCAGATTGAGGGTGGGTGTGGTGACACCCACCGCCGGTGCTTCCACCACGCCTACCGAGCCCTTTAGGCCCTCGCCTGACATCTTAGCAAGGAACGCCGAGCTTTTGGCCTTGTGCAATAATGAAGAATGGGACTTGGAAGGCTCGGGGCCTTCAACTGGAAGGGACTCCAGGGTGAAGGAAGGTTAGGAGAGGACTTTGGATGGGAGAAGGCTGTCCACGTCAAAGTAGGTGAGGCGGAAGAGTGCGAGGAGAGCGCTGATAAGCCTAGAGGGAAACCTTTTTACGTGGGTGGGACCACTTCAAATCAGACACTTGGAACGCCCTTGGTGACAGAGGGAAAGCATAGCTGATGAGCAGGGTGAGGTGCTGCCCTCTTCGCACAGAGAGAACAACCAAGAGGCCCTGCTGAGACTGGCGATCATAGAGGCTGCAATCAAAGAAGGAAATGAATTTATTTTGTGCCCTCATGAAAAAGAGAAAAAGTAAACTTAATGTAAAATCAACATTGTTTGGGCAAAGACCATTCAATTCCCTCAATTGGTTAAATGACGCCATTTCGCACGATTTTCAGAACATGCTCTTGCAGCTGTTGGTAACTGAAGTAAATTGAAAGTTTGTGCCCAAACAATGGCTCACAATATGGGGGTAAATTCAATGCAGATCCATTAAGCTTACTCTTGAGTCAAGACTCTTGACCGTCAAAACCTTCGTAGATAAAATGAAGAGGATTTTAGTCGAATATTTGATGTTATTGCAAATCCAACTGACCAAATGCAAGCTGAAGAGAGTAATCAGTAGTCACTCAATGGTTTCTGTACTTGGGCATGTGACCTATGTAGAGTGACTAGCACTCTAATGTGACCACTTCTTATCTGAGCCACGCAATGTTTTCCAGTGATAAGACACACCACCCTCTTATTTTCAAATTCAAATGTACGTTTTTAAGTTTAGTTTGTCGATGCATTAATCGGTCTGATGCGTGCATCAAAAGTGTCGTTTGTTGACGCGTAAATTGATCTGGGTACTTCGTCTTACTTGAACCTAGGTAATTGGGGCATTCAAGGGCCATATATGAATCCATATGGCCGGGCTAGAGTAATGCGTTACTTTTGATTAGCACTACCGGTAACGCGTTACTTCTCTGAAAAAGTAACGGTAACGGTAATGGAACGGGTTTTACACCATCCCTTTACCGTTACTCTCTTCTGTTATAAACTAGGGAAAGAAAAATGCGTATAGGTTTCCTACCATTAAAAAAAACCAACTCTGTTTCAAATGCAATGACTTACTTGCCACTGATGGGATAAAATGAACAATCACAGGAGTCATTTGTTTCACGTCATATATACCAAACGTTAATGAATCGCATTAACGTGTTTTTTTTGCGGTTAAAGGCGTTTTTAGCCCTCCCGTTATCGTTACTTTCTTCTTTTTAAACGAGGGAAAGAAAATTCCTGCCCATTTTTTTAAAAGCTTCTCTCCCAGTTTTATAATTGATGAAGTGCGTTTATGTGACGTATGACATTACTAACCGTAAGTTAGCCTCAAAATGTAACACTGATTTTCTCTCTCCAAACCAGTGGAAAACTTGCCTTATATTAACTTGTTTCTAACCATGAAAGGAATGATGAAAAAATGCTTGCCAAAATGTTTCATAAAATTGAAAAAAAAAAGATTAAAACCAAACAATCCTTCATCCTCCAACCTTTGTGTCCTTGTACCCCTGAAGCCTCGTATATTCGTCATTTGTTCCATATAATATTTACTAAACGTTAAACAACTTTTGTAAAACTGTTTTTTTGCAGTATTAGGCCATCTTTTGCTGCAAAATTTACGTCGGTAACGGCAAGGCGTTATTTTTTTCGGTAACGGCTCAAGCCCTGGAAGTGTTTAAAGCACAGTTGACATCAAATTGTTAATAACAATTTAAGTGCCTCACCTACTGACTCATACTAAGATCAACATCAATCACAAAAGATTGGATGGCGTAATCCTTACACAAAAACCCGGACCGCTACGATAAAAAACAGAGATCGTGCCTGATATGTATGTGCCTTCCATCTACAATTCGCCTCAAGGATCATAGTCAAACGGAAAATATTGTATTCGTTGAAATAGAACATATTGTGATTAGTTAATTCAATTCAATGCACTAACTGATTCCCCGGTTGTTCCACAATGTCTCCTTGAAAGCTCTCGTTATCGTCAACGGTTGGAACGGGAATACTTCCCGCGGCTCGTCGGGTGTTTAGCTCGACTCGCAGAAATGTGAGGGTTCCCAGAACACATAGAATGACTAAGAAAAGCAATTGGTAATACAAAGGTGCCACATACGAGTAGAAGAACGCCAGGGCTGCTCCAGTCGATTGGACAAACTTGAAGAGGGCAAAGGCACCCGCTGAGTTATCCGAATACACACTGCCCAGAATAGAAAATATTTGCGTGTTGTAGCAAGCATCTCCGAATCCTAAAGAGAAGCTGCAAGCTATAGCCAAGTAGGCGTTACTCTCTATGTAGGCGGAGGCATGATCCGCATTCCCTGAAGGCGCACTATTCGGCAAATTTAAGAAGATACCGAAGAAGGTAATACAATGGGTCAGGAAGCCCAGGATGATGATGGGATCGCGTCCCCGTTTCACCACCACATGGCCAAAAATGCCGAACAAAAGACCGCCCACAATCTCACCGGCACCGATCAGAATGCCATGAAGTCCCACCAAGCTCTTGGCCTGAAGTCCAAAGGCCTTGGTGAATCCAATACTTGGACCATACACACCACTCCAAAAGGTCAACTCCAATCCGGTGTAGAAAAACGTGACGCACAGTAGAAGCATTTGAGGCGTCAGGAACAACCGCCAAGCCTTCTGGAATGCTTGAGTGGGTGTGTCCGGAGCCTGAGGCCCGTCCAAAGTCCAACTGGGCTTCCGCAACAAGAACAGAACCGCCGTACCCGCCAAACTAATGACTAAAAGCACAATGACAACCACACTGCGGGTGTGCTCATCGATGTCAGTCAAGCCTCGGAATTGAAAGAACACAAACGTATTGCCAATCAGATTGCTGGACATAAGCATAGCCCAAAACACGCCAGAATTCCGGGTCATGGTGGCACTATCCGAGTTCAAGGTGAGGAAGTTACCCTGAGCGGTCCATAAAATGGCCGCTCCCAAGCCGATCAAGGCCGAAGACCCGTATAGAAGAATGTCATTGGGCCAATAGAATTGAGCGATGAACACAGCATACAGTAAAGCTCCCACCACCATGGTCAATCGAGAGCCCAACCAGGCTACCACGGGTGGAGAGACCCAATTAGCCGTGGCAAAGACCGCATATATGATGGCTAACGAGGTGTAACCGGAGCCGTGAAACCCGGGGACAAAACCCGAAGAATCTGGATTGGCGGCCGATTGGAGCAGTGTGGTCTGAATGTTTCCCATGGTTTGGAATGCAGTGAATATGAGCATGAAGGCCAGGCCCAAAAGAGCCACGTTCAAATTTTTGGTAGTTGTCACGTCCATGGTGGGATGAAAGCAAATGTTGTGGATCCAACGAGCCAATCGCATCATTACTTGGGCCTTCTTAATCAAGGCCTCTTTGCGGTTCTTTTGAGCTGGGTTTTCGTTTTTCTGAATGAAGGAGATAAACGCCTCTCTTTTGATATGACCCAGCTCTATGTTTCGTTCAATGCTTTCATAGCGCTGACGTCCCGTGGATTCGAGCCTTGAGGTTTTGTGATGCTCATTCCACCAAAAAATCCCAGCAAATAGTGCAGCGCACATTAGATCAAAACATAAGAAATTCGGCATGGAGTGTTTCCAAAATTTAATGGTTTGGACGTGGAATAACGCGAATGATAAGAATAATGGGAATTCTTGAATTATGCTCGATTTGACAACAGTATAATGCCTATCAAAGAGAAGTGGACAATTGGTAGCAGCAAATTGTAAAAATGCAATAAATTCTCATTAGGAGTCGGAAAATAATGCAACAAAGGGTGAAATGTATATTGCCATTATTTAGAGTAATTTCCCGTTTACAAGTCCATCATTGTTCAACATTGAAAGCAGGTCATTAGAGTGGCAAAAGAAACAGGGATATGACTTTCAAAGAAAGGTTTTGAAAAAACGCGTTAACAAATCAATTTCTGCATGCAGGCTCTTGAAAATCACAAGGGTATGCCTTTCCATTTAAGCCACTGCCTCAAAACACACAATTTAAAGGAACTTTACAACACATTTCCCTGACCCCTGGTCATTCACATATAAATCCAAAATCTTAGAAATACACATCTATCAATTACTATCTCCGATTGAAGCACGCACATTTCCCTTCCTTTTTTCCCATTTCAATAGTTTCTAATTCGTCAAAAAAATGTTAGCTCACAAATTTCATGAGTCACATTTTTTTGCGCATTAAGCATTTCTTATTTTTCGTGGCCCTGAAAAACTACACTCTCCTAAATCAAATGGTCGACATCTACTTCTAACTAATAACCATGCGTGGACTGTTGGGCATTCTCAGACACCCAAGTGGTGGCAGTTGCTTCTACCGCAGTCAATCCTCCTCCCGCCCGATATCCACCACGCCTCTCATACAGGACCGACTCCCCTCCTTCACCACCGAAAGCAATTTTGACCACTTCCGACCCCGCCCTAACTTCTTCACCCGCATGTGCGTCCTGATCGCCGGTCATGGATTCATTCCTCTCCGTCAAACCAACACCCTAGAATTTGCCGAAGGAGCCCAATTGGCCTTGAGCGTGGTGACCTCGGAACTGGCCGAGGACAATCTGGAAGCCTTGCGAGAACACCTCACATCGGAATGCTACGACAAAATCTTGAATCTGGATATCGAATCCGAGGAGAGAGCTGCTTTGTTGGTAGACAAAGAGGATATCTTGCTTCCTTGGTTGGCTCATGGACGCATGAAGCCCGATGGGTCCTTGGAACTGACCCTGGGGACGATGTCATTGAAGGGAGCCGACGCCATTCGGAAACTGTCCATCGAGAACAATGAACGCTACACGGCCTTCATCCAAACCATGAAGAAGGAAAAGGACCGCAAAGAATGGGCTGATGAGCTCAAAGCCTTCTATGCTACCTTGCCGGACCCCAATGCCATTATGGCAGAACAAAATATTGTGGTGACCAATACCCGATTTGTACAGAAACCCGACACTTCAGAGTGGTTGGTGGATGGGATTCAGATCCGAAATGGGATGGATTGCATGCCCAAATTATTTTACATTCGATGGTGGGGTCGAGTGACTCTCAGCTTGAGGACCAAATTAACCTTCATGGGCGTGCTTCGGTATGATTGGGCAACGGATATATTGCTCTTCATGGCTGTGTTGGGGGTGATTTTTGGTGCGAAGCAACCGCCACCCGGAGATGAATTGAAAGAGACCGGAGGACGCCCTAACATGAAAACGTCTTCGAACGAATATTCTTCCAGATAAATCATGCTATTCCTGCTTTTGTAGATCAATCCAAGAATACATGACATATACTCGAGGTGTGCTCTTTTATGTTTTTGACTTGTACAAATCACATTTTGTTACCAATTTCTCTGGATGAACCAGTTCCTAGCCGTCAGCCAGTTTGGGACATTGTTCGATTTGTCCATTGATTTTGCAATGAGGAGAGTTTGATGTATAACTTAACGCCGTTTGATGTCTTAAGAGCTAAAAATGCACCATTTTACTCCCACTTCGGATGCCTGTGTCTGGCGACCTTGAATTGGAGTTTTTGGGCTATGTATTATAAAAGTGACCAATCAACTTGACAAAATTCAAGTTATCATAATACTTTCTACAATTAAGTAAACAATCGTTGCTCACGGTACTTTCTAGGGCTGTCTAATTCTAACTCATGGCATGATCATGTAAATTCTAACATATTTGAGCTTTAAGACTACACCATAATGAATAAACAAATCCTTCGTTATGTGTAACATTGTTTAACCCATAAGCAAATAAACCGGGAAATTCAAAACTAAAGATCAGCGGGAACATGCTCAAAAGTCGCGGGATCCAACCACAAAGGACCTTGCCTGAACTTGGGCTCATCCATAGCCATGAAATAATCCACATCAAACTGAGGAAAGAAGAAGCCAATCTCTCGCTTGGCCGTCTCGTCCGAGTCTGACCCATGTGAACAATTTCGTGTATCAGTCAGGCCAAATCGCCCTCGGATGGTATCGGGTTGCTCAAAACGCGTCTTGAATACTTTAGTCGGGCCCATTAGGGCTCTCCAATCTTGGATGGCATTCTCTTTAGCCAGTATGTGCACATGGGATGGTCCACTGGACATGAAGGTGACAAGACGGTGGTAGAAGAACTTGCCTTCATGCTCCTGATAGAATTGACCGGCTTGAATTGGCGATAAGTGAACAGTCTTGGAGCGAACAATGCGAAATTGATGCTTCAACATCATGTCGCGGATTTGGAGGACAGAAAGGGTCATCTTGGCAATATCCGGCTTAATAATGGCCAAGGTCAGTTGAAGTTGGGAAGTGGCCATGACTTGAGGTGTCCCGGGGATTACGGTAAAGGAAATTTGACAGGGAAAGAATGGCTCTAGGCCCACAGAAGGCTGGCCAGAGTGAGGTCGGGCATGCCGGGTTCGGATCCCTTGGCAAATCCCAAGTACAAGATGGTCGGTACGTAACCCCAATGGAATACGGTCTTGCCCAAGTCGATGAGGCGGTTCAGTCGTTGCAAGGCTTCGGGTGACATGATGGGGATTCTGCAAAAAGACATGATCTGGCATTTTAAAAACCATCCGGACCTCTCCCACCAATCCGGACTCAAATGAGGGGAGTTTATTACTGAAAAGAGTATCACATCACACAATCAAAATACTAGAGGCTCAGATCAGTTGAACTTGCAATTGGAAAAATCCATTTCCGGATGGGCGGTCATGAACTTCTTGAGCATGTCCTCTTTCTTCTGCTCGTCTGAAGTGGGCTTTCCCATTTCTTTCTGCCTTTGGTCGTACATCATTTTCTCGACCATGGATCGCGTCTCTCCATCCAGATCGCTCAGCTTGGAGTTTTCGGGTTGCACCTTCTTGGTCGAGATCTCGGGATCGGTGGTGACCAATCGGGACCACCATTCCATTTGGTTGAGTTTCTCCAGATTGACTAGCAAGCATTTCTTATCCTCCAATAGCCACGTGGATTCCTCAGCTTTAACCTCCTTGTGCAATTCACCGTCGATGATGGGGGGTTGGCCCTTCAGGGCTACTTTGAGGCGTTTCTTTTGGATTTCCACCACCAAATCTCGGCCTTTGCAAGCCATCGGTAAAGGCACCCGCAAATCGATTTCTTCTAGCTTCTGAACCCATTTGTACTTGTCCAAATCGCACCCGTTGCCCTCATTGGGCTTCAATTTGCCATCGTCCTCGTCGTCCTCGTCACCTTTCCCTGCGGACGAAGGTTGGCTAGCCGGGACCACCTCCGGACTTCCGGCAGGCTTCTTTTGCTCCTCCAGGATCTTCTCGGCCTCTTCATCGGTGACTTCCACGATTCTCTCCTCTTCTTGTTTCTCTTTTTCCCGCTTCTCTTTCTGTTTGCGATTCATCTCCTCGAACCGTTTCTTCTTCTTCTCGGCCTCTTCTTTGGCCGTGTTCTCGTGTTTCTTGAACTCCTGGACAATCATCTTCAAGGCTTGGCCTTCTTCGCCGCCGGTGTAGAAATCCGTTTTACGGGCCATGAATCCGAAGATCAAGCCCAACATCTCGGGCACTCCACCCTCACATTGTTGGGCCATACCCAAGAGCATGGCATCGAAGCGTTCCATGGCGATGAGCGAGTGAAATGCGGGCTGAAATGCGGACGTAAGAAGATTGCTTTGAAATGGATCCAGCGACGGAGTTATGATCAGCACAGGCTTCGTTCAGACTTGGGAGGGAAAAATGTGCGCTTGATGGACATGAATGGACAACAAAGAACAGCTGACTTGAGTCCAGAAGGTTCTCTTTTTCGATTGGGACAAGCGTCAGGTATTATGATCCATGGTTTATCTCTAACAATGTCTTGCATTTGATTATTGATTGAATATTGAAAAAGATATATCAAAACTCTATTATTGACCAACAAACCTTAAGGTGCAGGGCTTGTCACAAATTGCTATTACTACGTTAGAGTAAATATATCATAAATCATAAAAATCATATCATATCATATATCATAAAAATATATCAAAAATATATCGTTCAATATATCAAGCATCTTTAGTTTAATGTAGGCCAGGTTGACTAGCTCAAAATTCGCCAAAAACATGCTTGTTGATTTGGAGAAAGCAAGAATTACTGCTTTTTTTATGAGACTANTTGAATATTGAAAAAGATATATCAAAACTCTATTATTGACCAACAAACCTTAAGGTGCAGGGCTTGTCACAAATTGCTATTACTACGTTAGAGTAAGTTCAATATATCAAGCATCTTTAGTTTAATGTAGGCCAGCTTGACTAGCTCAAAATTCGCCAAAAACATGCTTGTTGATTTGGAGAAAGCAATAATTACTGCTTTTTTTATGAGACTAAAATAAATATCTTGTTATGAGGTGCAAGAAACATATATGGAGCATTTTCGCATTTCATTGAGAGGTTCAAGTAGGCTTTTAACAGTCTCAAGTTTTACTACATTTGGGTAAATCTCAAACGGTTCCAGGACAACCCGATCCAACGGACAACTCGATCCAGTGGACAATCGATCCAGCGGGCAATTCAACCCAGTACAGAAATTAAGCCCAATATATTGGATTACGAATAGTACAAACTTATGGAGCTAAATTGAAACTGTAATGCAAAACATGTCAAAATTTGCAAGGTTTTACAAAATTCATCGTTCGATTATTTTAAGTCACATTATGTTTAGAGCATTCATAATCATTGGGGAGGAGACATGGTGTAGTGGTTAGCGCATATCATGAGAGAGGTCCCGGTTCATATTGCCTCCCTGACCTATCTTAAAGGAAACTTTTAGATGCTAACCACACCCACAGATAGAGAACCAAGCTGATATGGACCCGACACTGCCTATCAGAATTGCATACAGATGATGTGATTGCTGGCTTTGCTGGCTGGATATAAGGTTCATTCCTCCAACCCTAGCACCCTAGTTACAAAATCAAGGTGTGAAAAACAAGTTTGATGATGTATTAATCAAACTTAATTCATTTATTTAATGCCTTACTGATGCTAGCTTCTTTGCAAGCAAATTGAATGTTAACTCATAAAGTTTTAGTTCTGTTCCAAAATCAAGATTTTTTGTTCAACATGTGACGCTGGGTTGATTTGTCTGCTGGGTCTAGTTGTCTGGTTACCATCTCAAACAAGCCAGATCTGCATAGTTCCCTAACTTCTTAACTGTTTCCAAGCAACCAGTTCATAGGTTGTATGAGACTTTTAAGCTATTGCTGCAAAGTCTCCATTTTTGATCAGGTTTAGTTTCCTAACTTGCTTGAGCCATGACTCTTTCATAAGTTATTGATTGCAGGAATATAGAACATCCTGATAAGGCATGAGAAGGAACAAAAACTAAATTGAGGCAAGTTATTGTTTCTGTGAGAATCTTTATCAAACCAAGCTAAAAGTAAGCATCTTTCAATGCTTAGTGCAAAGAAATCAGATCCAAGTTATCTGGAGTGTTGGATTAACTGTTTATGTAGGTAGCGTTGTATTTCATAAGAAAACAAATCAATTTCGGTTGCTAAAATTGATTCTGTTCCATATTTATTCAAGAAAGTTTGATGGGTTTCCATCAATATTTATTCTCTACCGGTATATGCCAGACCCATGGCTTTTTCGCCTCAGTTGAACACATCATGAGCTTGGGCATAGGAAAATCAGATCTACAAACCAACCAGAATGAATTTCTTTGTGAGGATGTGGATTGTGTGGATATAATCTGTCCACATTGTTAGCTCAAATTTCGTAATTCTGTGTCCGTAAAAAACCTAGTTTGAATTCTCAACTCCCTCCTGTTCCGATGTCGACCTATCACTAGCAATTCAATACATGTCAACAAAAATGGATGTCACCGAAATGCGAAATGATTGATCCCTAATCCCGTCCATCACGAGTCTTCCACGACCTCATCATGTCCGAATCGGACAAGTTTGACCAGTTCCCCTTGACACATCCCCGGACCGTGGATTGGGAGGCCGAAGATTGGCAGTCCAACCTCCTGGAGCAACTCAATGCCATCACCGTCAACTTCGCCACTGGCGAAATCAAAATGGAGCCGCTAGCGGGGCACGCCGAGCCGCCCGTGGACCCTCACGAGCCTCAACGGGATCCCGCTAGCAGCCCCCCCAAGGAAGACGCCGCTGGTCCCAGTTCACCAATCAAAGCCGCCGCCACATACCCGCCCCCTGTCGCCTTAGCCCCGACAGAGTTCATATCGGATACCAATGCTAGCTTGCGCGAGATCCACGTGTTCAATCTGCCCAATCAAAGCAATATCTATGGCTTGTCTCAAGTGAATCATGAGATCGGCTCCAAGTTGTTGGTGGGATGTTTGGACTTGCCCGTGTTTCTCTTTGAGTTCATGTGCACGAATGGCAATATGCTGGAGCCTAACCATGTGATCGAGCCTTTGGGTCAAGAATTGGCCTTGCATATGGTCATGCCCAAGCCGGGCTGTATTTTGGCGGTGGATAGCTTCGGCAAGACCACCCATCGCCAAGCTTACGTTATAGGTAATGAATGATTGGGTGGGTTTGCTTTTCAAAAGAGGACTGCCTTGGGTTACGTTTCAGCATCATTAGTATTATCTGCCTTTCCCGGGCTGATTTCTTGCCAAGTGGCTTGTTTAAGAAGCCAAATTTGTTATCATTGCTTTTAAACTGGAAAAGCTTTGGACTTCTTTGATTTTTTGTTGTGCATTACCTTCAATATTGCAGTGACATCGCCTTCAACCTCCCTGAAAGATTACAATACGATCGATGAGCTCGTTTCTCATGATATTTCTTGTTCATCTACTTCTAGGTGTTTGCTGCGAAGACGAAGTGGATGCCATGCCCAAGCATAATTCGCAAATCCGTGAGCACTTCTTGCAGGTGTACAGCTCTCCGCGGGAAGAACCCGGCAACATCGACGAGTTGGATTTGGCGACTCTTCAACTACCTTATGCCCCCTTTCATTTGAGCCATTGTAGCATCCCATTGCATAATCCAAAGTTCCCGGATGTGTGTGAGACCTTGTTCGTGCTCACGGGTTCCGATAAACGGGTTCACGCGATCGTCGAGAATCGCGTTGATCAGATCTGGACGGAGATCGCTGTTGAGCGGTACTTTCCCGAGTTGAAAGGCCAATTCCCATCGGTGCCCTATTGGGTGGATTTCATGTATTTGGATCCTTGCTACAGCCGTCGATTAACGGCGGTTGGATGCGGTTGCGGGACCTTGTTTGTCCATCTGATGGACACGAGGGAATCCCCGCCCATTATCCTACATTCCTGGAAGAAGGTGGTAGGCGAAGGTCAGATTGTCAAAGTGCAATTCCTCTCCTCGGAATTGTATCAAGAGCGTATTAAAGTACCTCGGGATCTCTTGGAACGCGTTCGTCCCGACATCAATATGGACATGACGGAATACGACTTCGAGAAGTTCTCGGATGTTCCACCCGTTCATTTGTTGGTGGTGAATTCCTTCTCGCCAAGCAAGATTCTCAAGGACGTGGTGAGGAATGGCGTGGCTGAGGAGGAAGATTTATGTCAGAGCAACGAGTTTGACCTCCAAACCTCGGCCACTGTCCTCGATATCGACTTGGATGGGCGTTTGGAGTTTGTCATCGGGACCTATGGAGGCCGGCTTCTCGCCTACAAAGAGAATCTGAGCACCCATGTGTGGGAAGTGTTGTGGATCCGGACCCTCGGTCATTCGATTATGGCCGTGGATCATGGCGATATGACAGGGGATGGGGCTCAGGAACTGATCGTCATGACCCGTAGCTATGTGCAAATACTTCAACATGAGCCTAAGCTCTTGAAAAAATTGAGACTGAAACGCTTGAAAGCGCTTTTGAAGAACACTCAACACAACGTGGTGGTTTATGAGGATAATCAGCAATTAGATTGCTCCAGATCTTAACCATAGCTTTCATGGATTGTTCCCAAATCATGCATCAAAAACGGACTGGCTTGTGTTATGTTTATATTTTGATAAGGTTACATTTTTACTCATAATTGGGAGACGCAAAATGAATCATGCTCAAGTTCATTTGCGTTGTTCAGAGATGTATTCTTTTATGGATTCTGAGTATTACAAATACATCAATGGGAGCTCGAAAATCAGACATTTAACTGATAAAATAATCCTGACACCTTTGGATGTAAGTCTGAACTGAGACTTATTCCCTTCGTTTCCGTTGAGATTTGAAACTTCCATCTGAATGGAAATTACACTTTGACCCTAGGACAAGCGACATGCCCACAATGATTGTGCTTCCTCTGTGGCGACCTAAAGAAGCAGAAAATGAAACAATGCAACCTTCACTAAACGAGAAATTGAAATATTTAGCAATATTCTAATATTAGAGACAAGATGTGTCAAAACTACGACAAGCATTCAAATTTCTTGATCACTGAATGTATCACAAACCAGCTGACAGTTGAAAATTAAGTAGTCATATTGTGCTTTGATTGTGATGCTTGTCTCGATTCGGGATTCGGGTCACATTTCGAGAATTCCTCTTGCGACGTGCTTGGTCCGGCTACCATATCTAACTTCTTGTTCACTCTACACTCTACTTCTTTTTCGTGGAATGTACCCCAATTTTTTCAAAAGGCCATTGTCCCAGGAATATTTTGCTATAAAATTCACCTCAATTGGATAACTACAGCCGGAGTTATGGCTGTTCAAACACCGATGCCACGTGGTTTGGCCCAAAATGAACATGGCCCATGGGGCTGAAATTTTTGATGCGAATCTACTTTAACCTGGGCATTGCCTTGTGTAAATTTCATGAAATTCTGAGACAAAGTGCTGTGAGGGTGTACCCACTTGACGTGGAATGCCCCTACTCCCTTCATGTTACAAGTATCAATCAGGTTCTAGCACGGCCCAAGCATCAAGGTATAGAAACTATTATGGTCGTTAAAAATGTACTCTGAGATGATAGCTCGGCAGCTTGCATACACTAGAGGTTGCGTTGCTTGCCTTTCGAGCATGACGTAGCGTATTGTAACTTTTGAAGATTTTCTTGGTTGGAATAAAAAATGTTACGGGTTCGAATCCACAGAAACCTTTTATATATTAAGTTGATTTTATGATAAACTAAATGTGGGAATTGATATAAGAAGGCAAGTTGGTGTATGCCAAATTGTAAGATCCATTCATCTGACCCCCACAAGAAAAGGACTTAAGCAATAATGGTTCAATACAATAGTTTTAGTTGGGCTGGGTTGAAAAGGGCTCAACCAATCTCTAAACACACAAACAAAGCCCAAATGTAGGTATAAATCCATGTAGCATTCATACTGGTGCAACAAGCAAAAACGAAAATGGACTTCATCATAAATAAAAGCATCCCACACTAATACGTGTTTCCTAAAATTCATTTAAATCCAAAATCGTGTTGTCTAATCCGATTGGAAATTAATTAGTCAATCAATGTTGGAGGCAAATTGCCAAATCGGCCCCAGACAGGTCCATGAGAGATGATGAGAGACTTGTGCCCTGAACAAGCGCGCCAATCGTCGTTGCTCTAAAGTCTCCGTGAATAACGCTAGAGTATGTAGAGCAGCTTGACAGCTGTCATCTCAAAGTTCACTTTTTAACGACCATATAGAAACCATAGATTCGCAGGGACTCGAATGGATGTTGCGTAGGCAGGGACTGTTGTGCTTGGGAAAGGTAAACAAAATGTCCGATAATTTTGAGGGCAGCACATGCACCAAATATGCTATCATCACATACTAACAGACACACACAACAACTGATGTTCTTACGGACTACAATGCATTAGAAAACCACCTCATCTGATTTTTTTTCGCTGCCATCCCAGGCAACTGTGATAGAAAGTGCATATTAGGGGCGTTCTTGACAAGCGAGTTTTGTCTTTCTTTGTTGATAGAAGTCACGATTTTGAAATTTTGTTTTTGCGTACTCTGTGTCTTGTGCAAATAGTCAGTCGTTCGTTATCTTGGATATGTTTTTGGCACAACGTCGTTGAATTCAGCGTGTTCATAGATCACATCGGTTGTGCTGAAACATCGGATTAACCTGAACTTATCGTTTATCATGGATCATTCTCACCACGTCAACGATGCGCCCCAAAATCCTCAATTACCACCCGCCAATCCTCACATGGACCATTCCAGCCACACAGACCACTCTATGCCTGTGGAAATGGATCACTCTATGATGA
Organism: Tigriopus californicus; assembly: GCF_007210705.1. Classification (NCBI taxonomy): domain Eukaryota; kingdom Metazoa; phylum Arthropoda; class Copepoda; order Harpacticoida; family Harpacticidae; genus Tigriopus; species Tigriopus californicus. The sequence continues at coordinate 9,945,723 of NC_081441.1, read as the reverse complement.
TGATGAAGATGTATTTTCACGGAGGTTACGAAGAGGTGATCCTGTTTGATTTTTGGCGGATCAGCACCATTTGGGGCCTCTTGGGCTCCATGGTGGCCGTATTTATTCTCAGTGTGGCTTATGAAGGCATCAAGTTACTGCGCGAGTATCTCTTTCGCAAATTTATGCAACCCGCCGGGTCTTACAATGCTCTCTCTCCAGCCCCAACCCACCAGAGTAATCCCATGGGCGAGGCGGCCTCCACCTCGTCTGTGGAACAAGTGGAGTCCCCTGCCCCGCAAATGAACCCGGAATCCATCGCCATCCGAACCATTGAGACCCGTATGTGGTCCCAAGGGCACCTGATTCTTACCTTCCTGCACATGATCCAAGTTACATTGGCGTACATACTCATGCTCGTGTTCATGACGTACAACAGTTGGCTATGTTTGGCCGTGGTGTTGGGCTTTACCACGGGCTATTTTCTGTTTGGATGGCGGAAAATGGTGGTGTTTGATGAACCTGATCATTGCCATTGACGCAAGGAGGGTTGGGATTGGATCCGTGGCCGTCCAGAGCCCAAAATCAAGCTAGTATGAACTCTAGAATCTGTTTTAGTGATTGTTGAATGAGTGCTAATCTAATCAAACTGTATGAATCAGTAAACCCGTATAGCTGGATGGCTGGAAACGATAATAAACGATCCAACAACCAGGCAAGGGAGCAAGTGTCCGCCCGCATCATGATTCCGAACCGACGTTGGTCGCAAGACCATATTGGCCTGTATTTCTGAAATTGCGAATATTTTTAATGGAAGTATTTGACTAGGATAGAAAATGGAGGCTCTGAGATTCACCCGTTCTTTTGTCATAGTTTCTTTGTATACCTTCTCGTTTACCAGCAACACAACTTTTGTTTTATATTAGTGGGTTTCTTTGCTTATCATTAGAGACCGGATTTGTTGTGTTCATGTGAACAAAATAACGGCAAAATGTGAAGAATTGACAATTTTCTTTTTTCAAACCTTAAAATCGATTTAGTAAAGATTTACAGTATTCCAATTCACAGTTATGCGTTTAGGCTTGAAGGGGTCAGCCATTAAATAGTCAGCTTTTTCCATCGGGAAGTGTCATTGTTCGTTTGCAACTAGGAGCTTATGTTCAAAAGCTAAAAGTGTACTTTCCTGTCAAAACAGATTAAAATCGTAATCTTACAAAACTTTTCCAGAGTTTGTTTGAGCTGATAGCACAAATTTTGATAGAAATGTCGTACTTATTCATTTGTGGACTTCCTTACATTAGCCTTACTGGGGTACCGTATTGGTAGAGCATCCACTTTCCATTAAGCGAAGCCTGGTTCAAACCCGGGCTAGTCGAGTCCAAGCTCCTTTGTGGTATTTAAATTAAAGCATGAGTTGCTGCTTTAACAGCTTACATGGGCAAACCTGGGGTCACCCCCGAGGGTGAGGTAATAATTAATGTTGCCTGTGACGACAAAGCGGGAATATCCCTCAACTGGGACACCCAAACTCAGATGGCAGGCCGAGCGAGAGAGCTGCCATCTGACTTTGTAACAAACAAAACAAACAACCTTACATCTACCGGGAATGGAATCCCTAGCACTTCAAGATGAAAGAGTTATAATTCTAACATCATTTAGCTTTCAATTGGATTCCACCTACGAATTAGAGTTAGCGGATCTATTAAGATGATCAAAAGATTAATAAAAGATTTTATTTGGTCAAATGACTTGTCTTGCCCAAGTGAACTCAGGACAAATAACCAATGTCATTTAGTAATAACAATACAATATTTGAATCTTCGATCTCCATTCTGTCGGGTACATAAGGTTAACGGTTCCAGGACAGTTTGACCCAACAGACAACACGAAAGAAAAAACGACAAATCGACCCAGTGAACAACTCGATTCAGGACAACTTGACCCCACCGGTAACTCGACGAAATGGACAACGTGGTCGAATTGTCCTGGGTCGAGTTGCCTGGTCACTGCTTTTTAACAAAATGGCTATGAAATCCACCACTTCATAAATATTTGCCATAAAAGTGACTTATCTCTCTGTATCGCAAGGATCTGGTTTTTTACTTGGTGAATTAATTTTGAAAAGGTACAAATTGTGGCTCTAATCCCTATTTCTAGAAGCTCGTACGTGGATGATCTAATTTGTAAGAAATCCTTGGTAAGTTTTGATTGACTTGTCTTCTTTTCTTTTCTGTTTGATATTAGTTGAGTGTAGTTAATTCGTGTCGTGTTGGACACAGGATTATCGAACTTTAGTAATCTTTTATAGGTTCGAAGATAGTTCTAGTGATTTGTTTGTGTTAATTAATTAGCTTTTCTTACACTCAAATAATAAAACAATTGAGGACTGTTCACCATGAACAAATGCATCTAGTACTCCATGGCAAATGACACAAAGGGCTTGTCAAGTAAACACGTTCGTGAACAACTGACGTTATTCCTTGGAGCCAAACCGGACTGTGCATGCATTGAATTTTGTCATTTTTCCATTTTACATACTTGTCTAACCATGTAGCATTGTGGTATTGAGCCAATTTGATAGTGCGTACACCAAATTACACTAAGTATGTTCATTTTCTTGGGTTTTGTAACGCAGATCACTCAAAATCACTAATTATTGAAAATTCAATGGGCGGATGGTGCGAGTTGACTGCGATGTTTGTCCTAGTTCTCTCTCCCCAAAATGCCCAAAATCAGGGTGCCGGACCACATTTTTTCTTGAATTTCATTCACTTGACATTCCCTATGGGGACGTTTAGGCAAGCTCTGGCAGGTTCCTTTGTTTGCTGGTACCAGTGTCAGCGATGCAAGTTTGGAGCTTCAAACATGTTTTTGAGAAGCTGACCCTTCTTTCACATTACTATATGAGGAACGGTCAGCTTCGTTAAAACCAGGTTGAAACGCCAATTTTGCATCACTGGCATTGGCAGGCAAGTTTGTTTGCTGGTACCAGCGCTTGCCTAAATGTCCGAATAGGCGGCTTCTTGGTAAAAAAAAAAAAGGAATAATGTGTATTGTTTGTTTATTGATTTGACCACTCTCCACTTATCAAATAGATGATAAAACACCTTTGGTAACATGTGGTTTGAGAAAAATTGACAAAGGAGTTAAGACAGAAAAAAGCACAATTCACTGAGTTGTCACTTTTTTTCAGGACTAGGTTCGTGGTTCGTTAACTCTTCTGGAACATGTTGGTCGTTTGCGTTAGCGTCATTGTCAGTGGTAGCTTATTTTCAGTTTTGGCCATTTAAACAAATAAAGAATTGCCTTGCAGTCTTGTCTGGTCCAAAGACTCGAAAAGGGGTTTGTTAGGCAGTAATAAATCCATTTTGTAAGAAATGCTTGGCCATAATTCGATAAGCCCGACCATCTGCCATCAGCTTTGTAAATAGGTGTAGAATTTGAATGTTTTGAACGGCCAAATTGACCTCAATGCAATTGTCGTTGCCAATTGAAAGATCCCCAGGGGATCATTTGACCTAAGAATCTTCCTATGAACTCAAAGCGCAAAACAAAAATTGACATTTCCTAAAGAATTATAATCATTGATCCAAACACCACTTTTATCATGATCTACTAAGAAAAAGTTTGAGTTGTTTATGTTTACAAAATTCGCATATTAATATTTTACCAAGGGTTGGGTTATCTTCTGTACTTTAATACTCAGAATCATGGCTTTTAGGCGATACTCATGGTTTCATGATTTTTTAAATCTAAAGAGTGTAAATGCTAAGCCCTTGCTGTTAGAAGTGTGTAGTTCTTTTTCTAAAACTCAGTTGTTGGTTTTCCTTGTATTGTCAACTATATTTCTCCGAGAGCGCTTAATAATGTTCTCAATGTTCCAATTCTTTTCATGACAATCCAACAATTATTCCCATCTAATAATTGCGTGTTTCGACCTTCGAGCTCAAAACTCAGCACCTGTTTGGCCAATCTAATATATCTCTTATCGTAACGAACCTTGGAAAGCAGATTGTACTTCATTGAAAAATTAACACATAAGACCTTGTCCTCAATTCATGGACAACTATCATCATTCAAATTATGGTTGCATTGGCTTCAAAAAGAATTTTGCACACTTGAGTGTGCAAAGTTGAAAGTATGACTCATTTGCCTGCAACCTCCAACTTCAATTTCCAACAATTGATCGACCGAAGAGTTTTTTCAACCCGTTTTTCATCTCCAGACCCCCCAAAAATTATAATTTCATGCCTTTGGAAGGCATGGGAGTCGTGCAAATCAAAACTTAGGCTTTTGCACAGACTTCTGGAGATGTGGACTGCGAAAATCTCTTATTCCCTAGACCGTTGACTTTATTCCAAATAAGCACTTCACACGGCCAAAAGATCTTAAAGAATAGATGAACTTGGCCAAGTTTGAGCCCAAAACTATCATTAGGGAACTCAGGAGATACGTCCAAAGTTATGTATTAAACACTACTACATAAAATTTGGATTTTCGGCTTGTTCTTGCTTAGCTACAGAAGCCTTTAACAACATCACTTTGAAACGAATCACTTTGCAAATAAATAATATAAAAATGGCCTACCTTTAACTGAGGAGACCTACGTTTCATATTTTATTACTTTAATTCGAAAACTGGCTCAGAGCTGCAAAGACTTTGGTGGGAAGCTCGTTCACCGTCCATATTTCTAGCAGTTCGTACGTAGCCTTTGATTTCTTCCCCCTTTTTTCGGTTGTCCGTGAGTCAGGAAATGAATCAAGAATCAAGATATCCACCGGCATTCAGATGAGTTCCATTGACGCCACTGTTTTATTTTTCTCAGGGCTTGAAGCACCCGTAATAAGCGTCTATAGCATATCATCCATTCGAACGACACTTGTACACTTGTGGCTTTTGCCAGGGTTCACAGTTGGTGGGCTCTCTTCCTCCATCCGTGTCTCCCAACTGACACGGACTGACTCGGTGATTTCCATGTTATACAGAGCTGAGGGCTTTTTTCTGCCAGTTGAGATCCAGGAAGGCCTAGGTGATCGTTCGTTCGTTCTGTCATCAATCAGTGTTGATGACTAATCCAAGGGGTGGAAGTTGAATTCGGAGACATGAGCCAGATTCCGACATCACTACCCATTTTTCGGCAAGACACCTGCGACGATGGTGGCTTCGAAGAGGTCAACTTGAATGGCGATAATGAGTGCAACACACCCGTCAATGAGTTTGTGGACTTTAACAAGCAATTTCCCATGACCGTGGTGCAAGGGGCTGTGAGGTCCAGAAGTCTTTGCATGACTCTCTCATCCGGATTCTCATCTGAAACTGAACCTAGTCGAATGAAGGAATCCAAGGCCCTTTCTAGACGGTGGATCACTTCGACTGAAGAGGATGAAGAAGGCGGCGATATGTTCAAGGAAAGAGTTCCGGGCAGATCCCAAGCCCCCGAAAATATCTTTAAAAAGTGCAATTGGGAAAGGGTTAGAACCCCGAGTCTGGTGGACGAGTTGCTCAGCGAGATCTACGCTCGCTTTGGCGATGACTCGTCATCCCGATCCAGATCATTTGGTGGATCCTCGTCGCGTTCGCGGGCTTCTCAGAGCGGAAGTCCGGATTCGGATTGCTGGACGGAGTATTCTACGACATCAGAAAATGTTAACGGCCGACGACATAGCATCATGATTACTGTTCCTCCCACTAACTCGTCCTTGCAACGACGAGATAGTCAAAGAAGACAAAAGCTCAAGGAAAGAGGTTCGTTCTGAATGATTTTAAGGCTTATTTATTTCAGTTTGTCGCTTCTTCTCACGGGTGGAATGAGGTTTGATGTACAAGGGGACAACAAATGACTTCAAGAGATCATTCCTTAAGATAGACTGCGAGGATCTGGAAAGAGTGGTGAAAGCAGATTGTTGTATAAAAAAGAGCTTTTAACTCTGGTGTTTGAGAATTTGACCTTCCGGACTACTCGAAACAATAAATGTCTCGATTTCGCACTTTATAATCTAAAATTGGCATTTGTCATGTTCAGGATTTGACAGTCAAATCAAAAAGAATCAAAGTAAGGCCTTCAAAGTAAGGCCTTTTTTTTTAATTTTTCACAAAAATTACTGAACAATGTGAGTTTCTTTGGTTTATTCGGATAATGTTTGTGTAATGAATGACTCACTTTTGCCAAATGTACAGAAACTGCAATCCCATTTTTTGGTTGAAAAACGACTGAGAACGACCAATGAGAATTGGTCTTAAAAGGGTTCAGATTTTTTAAATTCTGCCTTTTGCTGAAAAAAAAGGTTGCTCGGCAAATAATCAATGGTAAAAAAGTGCTTGGAGGCAAGTTTGATCTATTGTGATAAAGCCGTTTGTTTTTATCACAAAAAAACTCAATTCACCACTTCTTCAGCACGGCCCATTATAGGAATAAACTACCAATTAGAATAACCATGTTTATTTGCATCTTGATCAGTAAAAGCATAACAAGCCCCAAAAAGGGCGAAACATTTTGCATTCTGATAAGAAAAAAAAACAACGACCCCCATCAAGGTAGAAAATTGCGCTAATACTTACGATTATTGCATCTCTTTATATCATACTCTCCCATTCCTTTTGATAACTATATTTTCATTCATTGCAAGCCTATAATTGAGCACTCTGTTCTACTTCTCTTTTCAATCTCCTCTCAATTCTGTATATGTAGAAAAATAATCCTCAATCAAGAGGAACAATTTTTTTGATCAATCCACTAAGTTGTCCCATTAAAGTATTTTCATGTGCGTAGTTATGTTTCTCACCACGTTTTTTATCTCCTCAGGTGCAAGTGAGCTCCGGCATGAGGTTCGTCGTTTGGAGACGCAAATCCAGTATTGCATGAGCCAATTGACTCGGCAAGTGAAGCGTCGAGATCGATTCAGACGGAGACGAGAACGAGAGAGTAATCTCATTACTGCCATTCTTCAAGCATCCAGCCAAAAACGAAGTAAGGCACTGAGTGGGCGTTATTTTCATGGAGCACAATGCTCTCGTTGAGAGGTTTGCTCATTTATAGGCTTACCTCGTCAGGTGTCTGACTCAAGATATAGCTTGGGAATACAAGAATAACAATTTCGAATGAATATTGATTAGGAAAAGGCAACGAACCTGACCTTGACCATCACTTGAAGGGGATTGAAATGGTTTCTCAAGGATTTTACCAAAGTTGATGTTTAGATATAAACTGAATTTATGTCGGTCCGTGGATTGTGCAGGGTGGGCATTTCATTTTTGAACACTTTTGTCCACCCTTGTCCAAAAGTGTCCAAAAAGAAGGGTGGACTAAAGTGGACTAAAGTGGACAAAAATGTCCAAAAATACGAACCTTTAAAACTACAAGTCTGAAGGAAATTCTACATGAAACCTGTCTTTAACTTCAAAAATTTATCATTGATGGTTCCAAAAGCAAAATAAGTCTTGAAAACCTCTGCCATTTACCTCTAACATACCCAAAAAAAGATATTTGAAAGACAGGTTCTTAACTTTTTTATCTTATCTTGGACAGCAAGCAAGGAGCAAAGTGTCCACTTGCAGAATACAGCTGGTGCAAGGCATGCGAAAACTTGAATAGCTAGATATTATATTCTGGTTTAATAGCTTAATTTATTCAACATTATTAACTTTTTTGTAAGAATACTTCTGCACTTTGCACTTTTACTTTATATATATTGTTAGGTATATTTTTCAACTTTTAAAGATGCGTTTGATGTCAGTAAATGAGAAGAATGGCTTTTTTAAAGAAACATACATCTTAGTTTTTACATGTATGATATAAGTGTAATTCATATACTCCTTAAAAATATAAAAAAAAAACATGATTAGATATTTGATATACTGCTGCTAAGATTTTTTCAAATCAAGACTTAATTTTAGTTAAGATTACTCAGCCACTAAATGCCCTGATTGTAGTGTAGCTTTGGCTTTTTAAAATTCAAAATATATTCATGATATTTATGTTGACTTTACAAAGCTGTATTGTATCAAGATAATGAATTGAGATCTCAAAAACTCATTTTAGTCTATATATTAGAAATTAAAATCGTTAGTGAAATGATATGTCTTTTTTCTACAAAGGCTAGTTGGTATTTCATATTTATGTACATTAGAAAAGCTTAGATTGTATTAATTACTGATTCTATTTCCTGGTTAACATCTAGGTTATGTAAAGAAATAATATGATTTAGGGTTTACCAGTTTGTGCTTGTTAACTCCTATTTGGACAATTCTGCCCACTTTTGTCCACTTTTGGACACACTTCTGGACACGTTTGTTGACTTGTTGGCCAAAAGTCAAGCTGATTCTCAAAATTGTCCACCCTGTCTGCAGTGGTCTTTTCTATTTATTGAATTGACAATATTTTGAAGTACTATAAAAATTTTGACAAATTTTCGGCTTCCGAAAATGAAAGGTTTGTCAAATTAATCCAAATCTAAACAAAAATGTGTTTGCATCCTCCTCCGGAATTTACAACTATTTCTATCTTTCGAAAATAGTTTTACCCCCAGGTGTATTTTTTCATGCAATCATAGGTAGTATCCTGAGCAACCCTTTACACATGCAGTGTTTATTCATATTGATCTCCCAGAAATTGATTTCATAAATAAAATACTTTAGGATTTCTTTTACGTTTCTTTAGATTTCCACAAAAAATAACATGATCGAAGCCTATCAGATGTATCCAACAAATCAAAACAGTGGATCAATGTTGCACATAGTAAAGTTCATGTTTGAATTTGCCTTCTAACTTAAATGAAAAGTGCTGTGTAGCTAGCAAAAATGCAAAAAAAACTGTCACGAAATGTTCTAGTTGTTCTGAAAAAATGCAACACCTCCATTTTGCAACTTTGGCTCAACCCTACCCATGACCGTTGATTAAAACATCTTTCTCAAAACACATTATTTTTGAATTATCTAATTGCAATTCAAGTAAGATCAAGAGCAGGAAATGCTCGATCTAGAACTTTAACAAGCACAAGGCCGTTCCCACATCTTACTCGCTTAACCAATTGACACAAAATGTTGGAAACTAATATAAGATTTCCTCAATTCGTCTTCACAACCCCTCCCCTTATAAGAAAAACAGATTCTAACCAATAGATAACCCTCCTTTGTTCTGCATATTGAGAAATGCTATTTGTACGAGGTCGGGCAGAGACGTCATTTTCCTACTGATATGCACAGGAACCAACAACAGCTGACTGTTCCAATGGACCAAGTGCTATGCGATAATACGGAACACAGCCTTCAGGCTCAGAGTCTTAAGGTGCACAAATCGAGCGAGGAAGTACTCCGACAGACCATAGCAGAAAGAAAGAAGAGAACCTACGTCATCAAGCAGGCTCCTGAATGCGATGGTGAGAAGACGGCAGTTCAACTGCTAAACTGGTTCATTTGGAACAAGGACAACCGGGGAATTTCCTTCCTCTCGTTGGACCTGCGTTTTCAGAGAAATCGTATCAAGTCTGGCTGAGAGCGGGATGAAGCTTCACTCTTCTCAGCACAGTATGTTGGTCCTTGAATTTGGAACCAGTTGCAGTAGAGAGCTCGGATCGAGTAGAGAGACTTTTGTTCCCGTACATAGGCTGGAATCATTGACAGATGGATCCCAAGTGTCTTGGTTAATCTCCAGGGATGGCCCAAGACATCGGCCATTGTCACGAGGAATCGGTTCCTGAAATCTAGTGAAGGCCATGAGGCCATTCTTAGGTCCGTGGTTATATTTATGAAACTGTGCCATGAGATGTTTGGAACATCTGATAGTCCGTGCTAATGTACCTTGGGGTCATGAAGATGACAGAAGAAACTCGAAGAGCTCGCTCTACCTCAAATAAGAAGCCTTTGGAGACTAAAATCGTGAATAACCTTTTCAAGAGCCTCAAATCTGGCGTTCAGAATGGGGTTGAGGCCGCTGTGAAAGCCGGTAAGCGATCGATAATGAAAACTAAGCGGGTTGATACAGAGGAATCAGGGACAAATGTTTCTCTTTTCCATTTTTGTAGCGTTCTTTTAATGCAATCGGACTGAAAGGTCCTGTTCCATAGTTTTATGGCACTTCTCAATGGCCATTAAATGGGAACGGAATGTTATAGGTCGTACTAAATGAATGTCAAGTTCGGTATGAAAATAGGATCGACGAGCCGCGATGAAAACCGAAACTTTTTTTTCTTTTCGAGTTTCTTCTAGTGTTATTCCCATACTTGACACGTAACAGAGCGCTGAAGACGAAATGGAAATGCCATTATGAATAAAAAGGTTCTCAGCAACCATTTGTCTAAATCATCATTGTCTTTGAAGACAATTGAAAATCAAGATCGAGTTCTGAATTATCGAAAGGGTGACTAATTTAGGATATTCAACTTATTCTTAGATGCATCCAATCATATGTTTCGGTTACTTAGTAGAGTAGCAGTTCCTACATGCCGATTTCCTAGGGCGTACAGGGTGTAAAGAAATTAAGGGCCTCCATGGCTGTTTTTTACAACATTTCTCCCTCCTCAAAGATTTTTTTGACATTAAACCACAAGCATTCATTAAGAGGAATTGTTAAGAACCTGATGACATATTACAAATGGTTCAACGTTATCCTGGAGGCGATGGGTAGCCCTCTGATAGAGTGCCGTCAAAACAATGTCTGAAAATTCAAGTGAGCGCAGTGTGAAGGTCAGAACCAAGGCTAAGGGCATCCTGAAGGCCGGCAAAGACAAAGGAACGTTGGTGAGCCTTTCAGTGTTCATCCTCAAACCATTGGAAAGTCGAGACCCTCATGGAAATGCAATAAATCCTTTTAGAACAGACTGGACCGATGGCCGAAATCTGGATTTTCAAGACTCAATCTTTAGGTGGCTAAACATCAGAAGGCTACCAATCTCCTTTGGAGTAAAATTGGATCATTCGTGGTATGGTGTTAGGTTTTTCAATAATCCCTTTTAATGAAAACTGGAGATTCAATCTGATCAAATCATTATTTGAGTTAGGGGGTAGGATTTTCAGAAGCGACAAAGAGCGGCCCTTAATTTCTTTCCACCCTGTAGCAGTGGCATTCAAGTCTTTCAGGTAATTTTAATTTAACTTATCTTTTATATAAATTTTAAGCTAAACATGACCACCTTGCTCTACCCAGGGACTCTGAAAAGCTTTAGTGTCCTTGATCTAACCACGGACTTCTAGAAATATGGACTGCGAACGAGATTCCCGGCAAATCGGCCTGCTCTGGGTCATAGCCACTCTGAGCCATTGTTCGAAATCAAGTAAGAAAGTAAGAAACGTAGATCTCTTCAATTAAAGGTAGGTCATTCTTATATCATTTACTTGTAAAGTGGATCGTTTCAAAGTTATGTTGTCAAAAGCTTCTGTAACTGACCAAGAGCAGGCCGAAAATTCGAATTTTATGTAGCGTTTACAACATAGCTTTGAACATGTCTCCTGAGTTCCCTAAGCATAGGTTTGGGCTCAAACTTGGCTGAGTTCATCTATTCAATAAGATCTTGTGGTCGTATCAAGTGCTTATTTGGAATAAGATGAGCGGTTTAGGAGATCGGATATTTTTGCTTCCGTTTGCAGTTCATATCTCTAGAAGTCCGTGATCTTACTCATCACTTCATCATTTAAATGCTCATGTTTTGGCTGTTGTTTTTGTTGTTACCGCACTAATATGTCTGTGATAACTCCTATTGCAGTATCTATGTATTGCAAGTTTAGGGAATCAAGCTTTCAAAAAATTTCAACCTTCGAACACAAAAATCAAATGTTTGGTTTGACCGCTATTACGTTTACAAGTTCTAAAACTGAAGCCTGAAAATATCCGATTTCTTGGTGTCATATCAAGGAGTCGAGAAAACATGTTTGCTCTTTTCGAAAATAGAATAATATTTTTACTTTTTTGGGAGTTCTATGGAAAATTTCGGAGAAACTATATGGAAGATGTTGCATATCATTTAACTATGCAACATTTCTCGTTAGCTTCTAGATTTCAAGCATGAACAAGAGACTGCACAAGTATAAAGCAATTGTTTCTGTCAATTTATGAGCCATTAAGTAAACCATTTTTTTTGTAATATGCAGTAAAGTAGGGCCAAACATATTTGAATGAACATTCGCAACCTTCGTAATATTTTTATGATTTAAGATGTTTTCTACAACATTACAAAGTTGTGCATTCTTAACCAACCTGCAAACCTAGTGGCATGCAAAGTCTCCAGCTGGTGAATTAACGATTTTGTAAAAAAAAAATAAAGTAAAGCCACTTCACATGCAAGTATCATTTTTGTTTTAGGTTACAAGGGACCAGCGATGGGCATCATTGATTTAAAACTGGGTCGGTTTTTAAATAATCACAATTAACTTGGCTTGATTAATTACTTTAGAGCAAAGTGTATGGTCCATTTTGGAGACACAGCTAAATTTATTTAAATAGAAAGGAAAATAAAAGAAGTTTTATGTATACGCATATCGATTTTAAGGCAATATTTTGCTCTTTTTGGATTTACCTTCAAACAGATATCTATAGAAAGTGGTATAGGTAAAAAAGTTTCAAGCGTATTTCAGAGCAAATACTAGTTGAAAAGACGGAGACTTTTGAGTCTTAAAAATCCTTTGATATTGAACCTGGCTTGTTTGAGACCCACGCAAGTAGTAGCAAAAGCCAACCTAAACCTCTTAATGAACTTTCGTGATATTTTGCTCGTTTTGGATTTACCGTCAAAAAGATAACTATATAAAGTGATATAAGTAAAAAAGTTTCAAGAGTATTTCAGAGTAAGTAGTTGAAAAGACGGAGACTTTTGAGTCCTCAAAATCCTTTGATTTGAACCTGACTTGTTTGAAACCCACGCAAGTAGTAGTAAAAGCCTACCCAAACCTCTTGATGACTTTGCCTGATATTGGGTCGTACATTCGTTAAGTCGTCTTCACGGCTTGAAGGAAATCTGCCAAATATTTAGCTAAAACGAAAGGAAATGGCATTCAAGCACTGTGATATGATCCCACTCACCAGTTGAATTAATCAAACTTATACCTATTAATCTGGGCCATGTTTCTGTTTTTTTTTTTACCTAAAAAGAGGGATTTCTCGGGCAAGTTACCTGTAAGTTGTAAAGCGGTCATTTTCAAAGGTGAATTCATAACTGATATGGGCTTCAATGGCAAAGCGGTAATATCCCTATATTGAAACACCCACCATCAAAGAACAAGCCGAGCGGCAGAGCTCCCATCTGGCTCCCGCACAAACAAATAAATACGCCTTTAGTGACCCAGTATGAAAAATCCTTACGTTCCAGTTTCCAGTCGAGTCGAGATATTCATCACTGCCGACCTACCCTCTCCTCTAGAGCTTGAAACTGCAACCATTGTTTTCCAGTATTTCATATGTCACTCTTCACCTCAAAATAAGACATGTCATGCATTGTCCCTTTCGCATGTGCTTAAAGGCCATCCAAGCCACATTGCCTCTGTTCCCACGAGACTTGATCCGCTCTTCTTGTTGTCGCTCTTTCAGGTCAAGACACTCGCATTCGCTTCAGTTTGGAGCCTCTGCCCGGGGATCCTGGTTACGCTCAATGGAAGGATGCCATGAAAATGGTTGCAAGGCTGCCGGAGGGCGTCCCATTGGAATTTAGGAGAAAGGTAAGGCTGTGGATCTCTGCAACTCTCCGCATCCTTTCTTTTTTCTTGTTCAATTCTTAGCTTGAAGGTATCGGCTTATTTTACTTTTTCATGACAACGAATATGAAGATTATGCGTTCAATTTGCATTTTAAAAACGTAGAATTTAGAAAGTTAGAGTTTGTTGGCAGTTGAAGAAAATTGTAGACCATCAAAGTGAAGAGAAGTTTTTTCAATGAACATTCAGATTGAAGCGATATATCTTTTTGGATGTCGTATTATTCATAAGTTTAAGGTCACTTCCTGTTGAGCACATCACGTTTTACCATCAAGGTCATGAAATTGCGGATCTTTTTTTAACAATTATATGGCTTAAAATGCATGGGATGCACAAAATTACGCATAAATTTGGACGAATGAGACATTTTTAGGACTTTAAAGATGTTGTCCAATATTTTCGCATAAGTAAATATTTTGTCCCCTCTGACGTGCTCTCTGATTTATTGAATGTGAACGAAACAAACTCGTTCAAAAAGGTAAAAGAATGTTCCCATTTCGCCTGGAAAAGGACAAGTACCAAAGTAGAAATATCTAGTTTTTAGCAAATTGGCAAGGTCTTATGCGACCATTGGTACACGCTCATTTGGAACAAAGGACGAACTTAAAATGTAGCACAATGATTCCGATCACAAAACTGATTTTTTTCCATATCCTACTTCCATTTTTAGTTGTGGTTGAATTTATCGGAGAGGTATTTAACCTCCCGGGGAGTGGATTGGAAGAAGGCCGAAAGGTTTTGCTTTAATGAATGGAGCAATCCCGATGACGATGAGTTGGGCCTCCAAATTGTCAGAGTAAGTTTGTGTCCATTGACGTTTGATTGGCATCCAGGGGGATTCCTGTCAACCTGTCTCACTCTCTCTCTCTTCCTCAGGATCTTCATCGTACTGGTTGCAGCCTCTTTTGTGGCGATAATGCCGAAGACAATCAATTGATGCTCAAAAGAGTCCTGTTGGCTTACGCCAGATGGAACAAGTCCATTGGATATTGTCAGGGATTCAACATGTTAGCCGCCATCATTCTCGAGGTCATGGAGAAATCTGAAGAGGATGCTCTCAAGGTGACCTATCCAGCGTTTGGGTCAACCTAATGGGTGTTTCTGTATTGATACCTGTTTTCTATTGCATGCAGGTGATGATATACATGATTGAAGGCATCCTCCCTGAATGTTACTTCACCAACAACTTGCGAGGTCTCTCCGTGGACATGGCAGTCTTTCGAGATCTACTGAAAATGCGATTGCCCAAATTGTCCAAGCATTTGGACAGCCTTCAGGAAGACGCACGGGATGGTGGTGCAGGTGCGAATCTTTATTGAAGTACATGGTCCTTGGCCTTTTCCTTTCTTCCATGCACAATAGGTCCATGAAATTTCAAATTTCTTTATCTCGTGCCCAGTTTTTGGTGAAAACAAGTTTTCTTTTATCCAGAACCTGAGAAATATATGCTCAATAATATGCTTACAAAAGTTATATAAACTATTTGCTTTGGTTCTTGAAAAAAATTAATCAAAAAATGAATCCATTTCTTGAAACTAACTTAGTCCACTGCCTTTTTCGTTTTCCCTTGCAGGCACAAGTTATGAACCTCCATTGACCAATGTGTTTACAATGCAATGGTTTCTGACCCTTTTCTCGACGTGTCTACCTAGAGATTTGGTGCTTCGGGTCTGGGACTTGATTCTGTTGGAAGGCAACGAGGTCTTGCTGAGAACAGCTTTGGCCATTTGGAAAGGCTTGGAAGAGTAAGGTTTTGGTGGATATGTAAATATCCTATGCCACATTTAATGCAATGAAATGTTCTGTTTTCATAACTCATAGAAATGCAATGTGTTGGCATTATGTTAACATTATCTTAATTACAGTGTTGTCCCTATTTACTGTCCTAGTAGTAAACAAAAAATTGCCCTAAACTCAATCGATAAACCTGCTTTTGCTGTCAATATTGAGGAAACCAAAGTATTCTTGAGATATCCTGGCGAAGTTTAATGCAAATTAGTCAATTATCTATTATAATATCATCCTCACCTGGGGTATGCCGATAGTCCCCGATGTGTAAACGCTCTACTTTCAATAGACGTCTCTTTTTGATCAACCCATTTTAAAATCTTATTTAGTATTTTTTTTTATCAATGAATATAAAAGAATGCCGCGGAAAAAATATTGTATTTATATTTTCATGTAACTTTATGCAATTATGGATGTGACATGATGACAGATTTAAATGACATCAACGTTTTATTCATCATCAGTTTTGATTTAAATATTTGAATTAAATATACCAATTACATATGCTTACATATCATAATACAACATTTTTTTTAGAAATGATCTAGGCTCTTGGCATTCTACGTACTGACACCATTTGCATTGATGTGCATGGTCAAACAGGTTTTTGAAAAAGCAGGGAACAGAAATCAAGGAACTGCCCTGTGTACAATTTTAACTTTTACACCAGCAAATTCCTACACTAGTTTCACAAACATGACAAAAAAAAATGTTTTATTTTTTATGAGTGGTTGGCAATGCTGGCAGGTGAATTGAATTCGATTGATTTGATTTTGCTTACTTTGCAGGAGAATATTACTTGTTACCACAGCTGACGAATTTTACGGTGCCATGGGACAACTATCACAAGAAATGTTGGACTTCTCTACCGAACAATCGAATACCCTCGTTAAGGTAACGCAACCATTCTCAGATTCAAGTCATAAAAATTCAAAATTCAAATGTCAGATTTGGATTTTTGATCCGTGTTAAGTATACATTCTTTATTTTAAGATATCCTTCGAGGCATCTAGTTTTCGTTATTCTGCGTCGTATACAAATCGGGACCTGGTATAAAGCGCTAGCGTTAAGATCGGGAATTACGGGATAAAAATTTAACTGATAATTATTTTGACAAACCTTGTCCAACGCACAAGTCATTATTTGAATAAAAACACGTTTATAAGGTTTGTACAATTTGTCAAAACAAATATACTACGAAGCATTACGACTTTGATAAGTTAGCCTAACAATAACTCACATTCGATGAACACTTTAAGTGGTTTAGGCTGTCTTCTTTCATTTTGACTTGATGACGCATACCCACAATGCCAATCGTGGTAGCTCTTCCACAATAAAAAAATTATTGTGTCAAAAATAAAAGTTATCCGCAATCAGGCGAACGCATACTTGAAGCCCAGGCTACAATGGTCAAGGAATTTGAGCTGCTTGTATGTTCTTATAAGACATAGAGGAAAAAATGGATGCCGGCTAACTCCATGAAAACTGACCTAGTCGAGGCACGAAACCCAAATTTTAACGAGCTAGCAAAATCAAATGGCAATCCATGGGATTCTAGAGAAGTGGACTACGAACGGGAGTAAAAGTTTCGGATATTCTGAACCATTCACTTCATTCAAAATCAGCGCTTGATTAGATCACAGGATCTTGTCAAAACGACGAAAACCAAAATCATGGTCATATGAAATATTCAGGAGATGATTCAAAGTTACGTAGTAATTAAAACATAGCATTTGAATTTTCGGCCTGCTCTTGGTCAGCTACATAAGCTTTCGGCAATTGAACTTTGAAATGACCCACTTTAATAATAAATGAGCTAAGATAACTTGCATTTAATTGGGAAGCTCTCAAGACCAAGAGCAGGCCGATTTTTGGGAAGCCCTTTCAACATCCATATTTCTAGAAGATCATGGACAATCCTACAATGCATTCAAAAAGCTTCACGTGTCACCTGAAGAGCCGATTCATCATGGTTGAGGATCAGTTTTACTTAATGGAATTCTGTTTGCCTGTTTTTTTGACGACAATAACGAACTTTTCACATCATATCTCGAGATGTTATTGGATTTGTGCCATGTGTATGCAGGAACCAGCACTTTGTAGAGCTGACCTTTACCTTATTCTATGGTATCTGTAAAGACGGAGGATTGATCCAGCAAGACTCTTTTCTTGAATTTGTTCGATATTTTGCTCGAGCCTCATGCGAGAACCACGCCTTGTCAAATCCAAATTCAGCTTATACAGTATTACTGCTTTTTGTTGGGAAGGGTTTGATTTGCCAAGGTAGGTGGATAACGTTTGAGGAATCTTTTTGCGGACTTTCTCACGGCAATTGGGATTGGGATCCCCAGCAATTCCATTTGTTCTAGTTCAAGCAATTTGTTTTGTTAATTACCGTAATATACGTCTTTTTAAGGGCAATGGCTGAACATTTTTCCACATCGAATAAACATTTGTGCTGAGTTTGTTGAACTTTTTTGTGGGACCAAAAGAGAGGTTGATGAACTCTCTTTTCGACTGGAGCAATGACTAATGAGTTATGAGTAATGACAATGGAATAAGATGGATATGACGCGGCAAAGCATGAAGGATAGCTTCCGATCTTTTTACAGACCCCGGGTCGACAATTCTCCTAAATAATGCTTTAATTAATAATTGACACTAAAATGTTTTGAATTTATTTGCGCCAAAATGTGTAGGTGACATCTGATTCATATCGAAAAATTTGCGGGTATTAATTTCATTCGTGTAAATCCCAAATACATCTGACGGGTAGTATTTTTGATATGTTCCAGAAATGATTCACTTTGCAGATTACAGTAGGTGAATTTTGATGCATTGTTGAATCGAGTAACGGAATGCTGCATTACGATACAGGGTGCGAGGGCTTATATTGCAAAGCTTTTTGCACATTATAACTCTTATTTGGCTAAATAGAATTAAATGTTAAACATACCATAAAAGCAATGGAGCTTAACTGGTTTATATGTAAACAAATAAATTTGATTGGATTCGTAATGTCGAAAGAGCAGGATGTCAAAGGTGTGGTACTATTGGGGCTCCGCGCCGGAAATTCGCAAAAGGAAATTTCCAACTTCAACAACATCCCTCTCAGGACTGTTTACAACATCAAGAGTCGATTTGAAGAGGACCCTGAGGGTGTTGCATCAGCCAGGAAAAAATATGCTGTGAGAAGTGACAAGAAAGACGCTAATTTCATCGCCAGAGTCCAGGACATGATCAACGAGGGCCCAGGGTGCTCCATGCAGTCCATTGCAAGAGAAGTTGGTGTGAGTGATTGGTTAGTGCGACGTATTGTGAAAGAAGACATTAGGTACTGATCGTATGTGCTGCGCAGAGGCCAGTTTTTGTCACTGGAGATGAAAGAAAGAATTTCTTAAAGCAAGTTGCCTTCTGAATCAGCTCAAACGCCAATAAAGTCCAGAATTGGCTGGAGGAGAACGTGCCAGAATTCTATGAGAAGGACTTCTGGCCTCCTGGGAGTCCAGATTGCAATCCTCTTGACCGTGTGGGGCATGGTTGAAAAAGATGTTAATAAGAAACCTCACAACACAATTGAATCAGTCATGGTCAAGGTCAAGGAGATGATGACCTCCATGGACAGGGACGATATCCAGAGGGCCTGCTCAAGATTCAGGGCAAGGCTGGAAGCTGTTGTTGAGGCCAAAGGCGATTTTTTTGAATGAAATTAAAGAACAATGTCTAGTTTTGTTGCCAAAGAAGAAATTATACAAAAAACTTTATTATTTTTTATTTTATCGCATTTTTTTTTAATTGCGCATTTTGTGCCAGATAAGCCTTCGCACCCTGTATATGGATACCTTATCAATTTAGACTTCGACAAGAAATGTTTAGTAGAAATTCGAGAGCGTCGCAATAACCGATTTTCCCGCCAATGCCTCAGTTCAGCTCTTTTGCACAACCGAACCGTCAAACTTCAGCAATTTCTGCTACACGGGCAAGTGACATATTTTGTAAGAGTCTACTTATTAAGTATGCAAGCCAGACATTTGAACTTGGCAAACCATCAAAAGACAAACTGTGCCTGTCCTCAATCCTCCTGATATGAATTGTTTGCAATCACAATGAAGCTGTGGAATCAAAATACATTCTTGCATCAAAATGTGGAACACTCCACAGTTTGCAACGCAATTTTTTTTCGCTAAAATTGCGACATTTAGCTCACATTTGGACAAGTTAATTATTCAAAGGTTAGAAGAAGGTAAAGTCTTCTTACAAGACTAGAGACAACTAAATAGATGTTTGACCTTTCATCATATCACATTCATATTACCTCTTGCCGCCATTTTAGGACCTGGTCGAGATATCACCATTTCCATTCTCAGAAATTGGCGAACTGAGAGAAAACTATACTTACAACATCACACCGTGGTCCCAAGGCATAGCCGTGGCTAAAAAGGGCCTGAAAATATTGTACAGGTGAGAAATTTTCCACGATTCAGCCAGGCATTTATTGAACCCAAGCACACCTGAAAGATTGGGGTCACCGTCAAATTGCTCCCAGAGCTGTTTTCACGTATCCTCAGTACACAAACCGTTCTGAACCATGGCAGAGCTAAAAACATATTTCAATAACTTGAGGTGGTTCACTTCTGAGTTTTGGATCCATCGCTTGCATAATTTCAGTGATGATGAGGACAACATGGACGAGGATGAGGAGAAGATTGCAGTGGCTGCCACGTTTGGCATATCTGCAGTGTTTAAATCACCCAAATCGCCAGGGAGAGAACCTCATAGCAAGAATGCTTTAACCAACGTGGGTCCAAACAAAGGACCTTCAGGACTAAATGTGGATCGAGAACGACTTACCGTGGACATATCGGCATTGAAGCAACAGTACTCTAAACTGAGACAAAGACAGAAACAAGCCCAAATTATTCTAAGCAGTGAGTGCTTGATCATTAAAGTATATATGTACTTAGCACACACATTTTCAGTTCAAAAGGTCAAAGGAAATGCCACTGCAAATCAGTTAGATATTTGGGTTTGTCTTCGAAGGAGCCGTTAATGGAGGTTCAAAAGATCCTGAAAAGTGAATAACCCAAAACGTTTGAAATTGAAGGAACTGGCCTTCTCAGATCTTAAACATTAATAAAACCTAATGTGATCATTTAGCAAAAGGACACAACGCAAATATGACATTATTCGAATATCCCCCCATTGCATAATGTAATACATTTGATTAACATTACAATATATTTGAGAGATCTCCATGGGTAATAGTTTTAAAAAAATGTACATGTGTTATGTCACCTTTCAAACTAATATTGAACCTTTCGCCTCTTTGATCATAGTTCAAATCCATGCTTTAAGTTTTGCATTGTATTGTTTCCCTCAAATTCCCGCGGGGAAAATGAATGGGTTGATCTTACAGCAGGTTTGAAGTCAGACTTGGGAGAGGTGTTTGAACGAAATTCACGATCATACAAATTATAATTCGTTAAGTTATCAGTTATCATTCGAATTTGAAGCTAAATAAGATAATTGAGTTCTTTTTTGCTTTGCAGTGTTGTGGATTTCATTCCCACTAGCGATAAGGAAGATCATAAAAATGGCTATGACCAGGGCTCGAAAAAAAATGCTTTTGAGGGCCAAGTTGAGGGTTATATAAGTAAAAGTTTAGTAAGATGAATATTTTTGTCGTTTTGAACTGCTGGGATTCCAATCTCAGGAGCGCGCGGTAAGGAAGTCAGCAAAAAAGGAAAGAAATAATCACTTTAAAAAAATTTTTAAAGCACCAAATGATTTATTTTTACAGGAAAAATAAATCTTAAATGCAAAGATATAAACCTGTTTAAAAGCAAAAGGGCCACATAAAAAGACAACATTTTACTGATATTGCAAAAGTTTGGAGCAATTACCAAGGGTTTCAATGTATTTCATTACCTCAAAGTCTTTGAAATCAAACGCATTGAAGCTGTCTCCTAACTTGCACCCCCAAATTAATAACCCTACCCACTAAAACCACGCAGGTTTCTAGATCAAATTCGGTTCTTCGGGGTACTTTATTTTATCTAATTCTCAGGGTGAAGAGAATTGGGCTAATATGATTTTTTTTACATATTTGCCCTTATGCGTGTGAAGTATTGAGGTTCTATTTGCATTTTTAGGAGAAGCTTGAGCATACAAATTAAACGTTGAGCTTTTGTTTGTTTCAATATTTTGCTATGTATTGAAGAAGTATTTGAAGTTGTTTTGCCGTGTCTCAAGTGCAACAAAATTGTTTCGTTTACTAAGATTAATTTTATTAAATCTTAAAATCACCTTTCAATGCGGCTTCAATCGATTACGCAACAATTGATTCCAGTGTGTCTATCAGTGCCAAGTGTTTTCCAACGTTTTGTTATTTTCATAAAAACACCGGTTTATAAATAAATTTAACCTCTTATAGGCACTAATCTCTCCTAGCAACATGAACTGGCACGTTTCAAAGCCTCAATTTTATTTACCAAAACACCATCCTCGAATGAATTTATCCCTGCACTTCATGAAAAGATACACAGAATGACGTAAATCTGAGAGGCTTTCACTAATTGATGATATGATTTATTAACTTGTTTCTAGGTGCAATGAC
Organism: Tigriopus californicus; assembly: GCF_007210705.1. NCBI lineage: Eukaryota > Metazoa > Arthropoda > Copepoda > Harpacticoida > Harpacticidae > Tigriopus > Tigriopus californicus. Next base: position 9,923,663 of record NC_081441.1, on the reverse strand, counting down.
CAAGCATCTCCCAACGGAAGGAGGTTCTGTTCCACCCACCGGATCCAATGTCAACACATCTGTTGCCATGAACCATCTCCTCTTGGGCAAGAAGCCATTGGTCACCACCAAACCGAGGCGAGGGCCTATTCCCGGATCAGTTCCAGCTCCCAAGGCCAAACCCATCGGGCACACTCATGGACCCAGTTCCAAGTGCCAAACTACCCAAGTTTTGTGCCCGCAGGTATGACAACCTATTTTGTAAAGAATGCCAGATTGCCTGCTAGTCTTTGTTCGGAAGGTATTCTTGAGAAGCTATGAAGGTGACTGCTGATGCTATTGATGGAATGAAAACGTTGTGGTTTCAGCCTGAGATTGTGGTGCCCAATGGGTACCAATTGAGTACTACCACCCGACGCAAGAAAGGCAGTAGTCATCATTCACTGTTTTCGCCGGAGAGCAAGGGAAGCGAGGACAAACTGGAGGAGAACCAAGGTGAGTCAAGGCCTTTTTTCCTGCTGAAAATGTGCTATTTATGGATCAAGAACTGGCCTTCCTACTTTCGGGAAAGGCTATAAGGAAAAGTATTCGAGAGGGCATTTCGTCGGCCAGTAGGTATTTTTTTTAATTGTTCCTTTTCTTTCATGGAGATCTGATATGCCGATTGAAGGCTCAGTTTGTTATTTGAGGGAAATATTTGTAGGCTCATTGCTTTTTTGTTTCCAAACATTTAAACATAAACTTGATTAATAACCAATTTGTAGATGAAAATTATGCATGGTCTAGTTGTGTTATCACTTGTCATCCGGTGAAAAGTAATTGACGTAAACAGGGAAGAACTAATTTTTTGGAACCAAATATATTGTTATAAGGCAGAATAGTAAATAACGAGAGATGTTGTCTTTGAACGATATTTATTAACTATAGGCATGTTAGGTTTATTGGTTGACTAAACCAAACCAAGTTCACATATTCAGTCGAAGCTTTGGCATAAAAATGTATTTATGTCCTAATAAAATAAACTTCACACATGTTTCAGAAATCGATGCTCCAAAGGCTAAAACCGAAGAGGTAACTCGTTTCAAACGTCCTGGATCTCGAATTTCACGGAGTTCGTCGACGGAGCATTTTATTGGAGCGAGTGATGACGAGACCGAGAATGCCACTGACCTCGAAGAGCTCCCAAGGGATTTGGAACATTTGGATTCAGCCAGTCTAAAGTCCGATTGCGATAATCGACAATTCGCCGAGGCATTGATGAAAGACTTTGATCGCGCCATTCACGGAATCGATGAGATCGATGAATATGAGCCTGTGATTGTGAACTCGGCTAATAGCGAAAAAGCCATTCAGATCATCAAAGAGAACTCGGAGATCCTCGAGAAGATTCTGAGGAAGAAAGGCGAGAAAAATGTTCCCAGTCTAGAGAAATCCCTGACTACCGAAGGGTCGATGGATTTGATTGATAAAGGCTCGCGAAGGTCCTCGATGATGTCCCGAAGTGTTTCGAGTGGAGGGCAAAGGCGAGGCTCGAACCCGAGTGGTCCAGTCATGGGGTCTATTAAACCCATTACGTTTAACCCATTTCCAAAACCTGTGACAATGCGACGGAACAAAGAAGTGGGACGAAAGCTCGGGCTTTATTCCACGGTCAAATAAATACCGGCTTTTGTAACGTGTGCAAGTCTTTGATGCTTGATGCGTGCTGTATTCCATAATGGAAAACGGGAGTGTTTCCATTTGATAAATGTAAAATGAAGCTTGTGTGCCAATGTCAAACATAACGTTTCAGGAACTCGCTGGCAATCAAATATAGAAATATACCATCCATGAACTAGTGGTTTTCAAGTGGTTTTGCTAGTATTTTAGTACTAAAACGATAGCTTTCATGAGGCAGGAAAGTGTGCTTGGTCATTTCCTTTTTTTGATTTGTTTAATCGATACGCCTACTACCATCACTTACACTCAAGTTTTAGACCATGGCACAAGTAAGCGAGAAAAACAACCTGAGAGAATAAGAAAGTTGAATTGATGACGTTAAAACTTGTTCACTTAATCTCTTATCCAGGATTCTGGACGATTCAGCAACATATCTTGGAACCGTGTGAGTCAAGTAAGTTTTTTTGCTCCTTTTTGAACTTTACCACTTGTGAAGATATTTTTTGACATGTTTGTTACCATGGAGGATCCAATCATAGATATTAAATTTTTCGTTAAAATCGTTGCTAAATATCATTTATGGCTAAATAGGGGTTCTTCTTTGTAACCTCAATAATGATGTGTTTGCCAAATCAGTTTTTTTAAAATTTACAATGCTCCACATGATTGGCAAACCTCACATCAACTTTTTTACTATCAGCCTTAAAAAGTGCTTATGTTTGGTCTACAGCCTCTCCAAGGTAATATTAGATGTGTTGGCCCCAGATAAGCAGAACCATGAGGTAAGCTGAATTGAAATTATGTTTCCAGATAAATGTAATCTTAGTTAATTGAGATACATCAAAATTTAGACATTCAGCCAGCAAATTCCTTTACCGTTTTATATGCAATTCGCATTTTAATCTATGAAATACATTCATAAAAGCGGACACTCCCAGCTCATCAACAATCGACCGTTTTCTTCATTCTTCAATACTTCTCCAGCTAAGGTCAAAGATTGGTCCTCGTAAATAAACGATCAGATGGAGCAATCTTAAACTTATTACACATGAAAACTGATTGCAAATTAGTACTCTATTATGCCTTAGTAAAAAGCTAACCAGGTTAATCCTATAAACTGATTTATTCGTCATCCATGAATAGACAACTTTGGTGATGTTTTGCTGCTAAGTATCACACTGCGTAGCTTCAATCCATCAATTTTTCTTTCGAAGCTATCCAAGCAAACCGATGGAGGAGGAACTGCATCACCCACGGGCTTTTGTTCCATTGCCAGTTTAATCCGCTCGGCTCGTTCATCAAGACGAGAAAGCCAAGTCAGTACTGTGAGTTCTGGAAATCTCTCCAAATCAAGATCATTTCTTTCGAACGGCGATGGAAGCTCATCATCTGGTCCAGTCATCGAGGGCAATCTCCAGGTTCTGGGAGGCATTGATTGCGGGGAGACTGTCTTGAGTATCCAACACTCAGAAAATGGAAGCTCACTTTGTAAGGTGCAATTAGTTTCGGCTGTCAAGGCTACAATCGTTCACCCTAAGCTCTTTTGAATCCAGTGGCGGGATTGGTTTCGGGTCAGATCAAGGTGTATAATCCAGTCAATGGCAGCATCGTCACTACTTTGGAAAATGAAGAGATCTTAAGCAATGGAAAAGCACTAAGTCGACTTCGATGTAAACCATACACCGATTTTCAACCCAACACCCTCGTGGCAGCCACGTACGTTTCGGGTCATCTGAGGCTTTGGAATTTTGCCACGGGACAATGCGCAGCTCAGGTAATAAGACTCAGTGATTTTTTTTTCATCACCGTTAGTTTTAAAGCTTAGACGAGGTTGCGTAATCACAACTGCTTTGTTGCGTTGGTGCCAAAAGATCGGGAAATATGCTTAAACATGCGCAAATGATTTCCGAAGAGTGATAAATACTTTATTTTGTAAAGACATTTAAAACTTTGTTGACATTGCAAATTGTTCATAAAATGCTACAAATTGCTCTTATACCTATCCTGAAAGGAAACAGGCACAATTTCCCTAACAGTAAAAACAAATTGAAAAAGTGGGTATGTGGCTCAAAGCTTATTTTTTTTGGCTCAAATGAAAGTACTTATAAATACCAAGCCATTATTATGCTGAGCTTTTTATTTGTCTATACTTAGAATCTACGGAAAGCAATTCTTAATAAGAGAAAGAAACGCAAAACTTTGAAAAGTCCTCTTGATTTCGAAACATGCCTGGGAATCCCGGGAATATATCAAAGAACATGAAGCTGGTCTACCTTGGAAATCTTTGGTTGTCCTATTATTTGACATGACGTATTTCTTTAAGGTCAGAGACGATGATAAAAATGCGGAATATCTGAGTTTGAGTTTCAACCCGTTTGCTGATGTCATTGCTGTGGGATTGAGCAATGGTCATATCAAACTCTATGATGAAAATACTCTGCAAGTAGTATCACTTCTTCACAAGAGTTTGAGTCCGTTTAAAAACAATGGTCACACAAATCGGGTTCTTTGCATTGCCAATCACCCAACCAATCCTCACGAATTCGTGTCGTCCGGTTGGGATAACACGCTTCAGGTACAATACTATTTTTTGCACGAACTAACTACCTTTACTCTACAGATTTAAAAAGCTTTTAAGTGCATTTCATTGGTTAGTTTTGGGATGCTCGTTGTCCCAACTCCATTCGGTCGACTTTTGGCGCCTTTGTGTGCGGAGAGGGACTCGTTTTTGATCGAAAAGGGCGGGATCTGGTGGTTGCCTCATGGAGGGGAAAGCAGCAACTTCAATTGATTGATTATACAACAGGGAAGCTAATTGAAGACATTGAACCCCAGCTGACAAATCACTATCTGACATCAGCTCAATACCTGAGTAAGTAAAAAGAGCCAATAAAGAGTCCCTCAGAATCTGAGCGATGAAAGGACATGCATATACATATCCAGGTTGAGGGAGATGCGTAGTTGTCGATAAGTTCATAGAAAATGGTTTAACTTGCTTTATGATTTCCTTTTAGTTTGACTTACTATCATATCAAACAAAACAGGTTGTTTTACTGTTTTACATTTGAATGATCTAACTTTGCCCAATCTTTGGGATACTTTGTCTTATCACCCTTCGAAAGATTTGTTCGACGTTTTGTATCACGCAACCTTACCTTGCAGACAAAGACCTTTTGATCACTTGTGGAACTAATCTTGGGATCATAAAGGTGGTGGATCTTCAGAAGAAGGCCACGATCGCTTCCATAACCGAATTACCCGGAATTTATGATATTGATATGGCCAAAAAGGCTGTGACTGGGCATCGATTTCTCATCACCAATAACACAAGCATTGTGACCATCGAGTACAATAAATGATTTGTATATTTTTCAGTTCTCACTCGGCTTCAAAAAAGTCTGATTTATCACATGAGGGTTCAATCAATACAGTTGTGGTAGTTTAAGACTTGTGTATACTATATTCCAATCATATGTCCACTGAAGTGGATTGATGGGGCAGAGGCAAAAGAATTGACATTGGAATCACCATGGTGGCCCTCAAGGGATATGCGTACGTAAACCTGATCACCAACCTCCAGTTTTTCCATGACAACCAATGTGGTCGTGACAAAAAGATCATCGTCAAAAACTGAAATGAATGTTGAAAAGAGCAATCAGTAATTAGGACATGTTACGGCAACACCATTTCAAAATCGACTCTATAATGTACGTATTGTGACTTGTTACCTGTGCATCTCACACACCTATTCCAAACAAACTGAGTGAGAGGAAAGATCAAGATCAAGAGATATTGCAAAGGAAAAGCAACCTTTCATATTTAGGGTTTAAGTGTATTGCAGAGTTATGTTCAATCTGATATCCGTTGTCCCGTGAAATGGACAGCTTTATTGTTGGTGGAGTGTATTCTCGAGGCCTTGTGATCGTTTTCGATTAAGACTTGAATGTAGACGGTGTCACCCGGTTCCAAAAACTCCAAGACAGTCACAGTTCCGGTCACCATGATATCATCATCAACGCCCCCTGAAAATTAAAAATCAAACTTGGCATGCCAGAAAAACACAGAAAAGGCGGAAGAGAGAAGGCTGAGAAGGTGTTCATGAACAAGGGACATTATCCTTGGAGCCCTACGAACTATACGACCACCTAAAATCGCATTTTTATTACATGAAAAAGTTCAAAAAAGGTCAGTTGTTAAGAAAAAATGAATAAGCTTTTAGCTCTTCAACCCAAAACTGCTTGTCGATTGTTCAAAAATGGTAACCCTCCAAGAATACTGAACGACAAACTGCCTAATTGGCCCGATATTGTGAACTGGTTAACTCAAAGCACAAACAGTGTTCCTAAACGGAATACTGATAAAAAGCCAAAATATGTCAAAAAACCTTTTTACCGTGGAAAGTTCAGAATGATGATATCATAGAGGCAAAGTCCGGAATTACATATTTACAAACACCACGACCAAACATGCACATAAATCTCACCAAACACCGCACCGGCTTCATTGGTCTCAGCCGCAGATCGACCGAGAAAGTCGAGAACATTGTTCCTGTTTCTCCGCATTATGTCAGCCGTGACCCGATGGCCGTTCTGGGCATTGAACAACCCGGTAAACGACAATCGGTAAACTCCTTGCTTTTTAACTTTAAAAGTCCCACTTTCTCTGTCCATTCCCTCCGTGGGAATATTGCAACGGGTGTATGTGACGATTCCCTCATTCCAATGAGGACTTGACTTGTAACAAGCAAAAGCGACTGGACGTCCTGTAGGTACAAACTCGGACTTGAAATATGATTTAAATTCTCTATGTGGGAATCATACTCTTACTAAGCTCGTCCAATTCATCGTGAAGTAATCGAAGTTGCGCCTTCAAATCCTGGACGATTTGTGTCAGGTCTAGAAAAGGAATTAAAAGTGGTGTGATTTGAACATTTTCACTTTATTTGGCATGTGAAGCAAAGGAAATTCAAGGCAAAACACAGTGCAGCACCCTGATTTTGTGCATTTTGTGGAGGGAGAATTTATACAAAGACATGTTACAAAATAATGTCCAGTTGAGGATGGGTAAAGCTTTTCAAATGTCTGGCTGGATATATTGCATGCTTGAGTCCAGAGGTAGCATCACGATGCTAACTCTGAACAAGTCGATTGTCCAGACACATCTTAAAAATGCTTCACCCATTTGGGCTCCAATGAGTTCAGCAGGTTTGCAAAAGGTCAAACAAGTCCAAAGATGTTTCAGCAGGAACATCACAGGGATGAGAGAGCTCTCGTATTGGGAGAGGTTAGAAAGGTTGGGACTGTAGAGTGTTCAAAGAAGGTACGAAAGGTATCTGAAACTGTACGTTTTCAAAAGCATCCATGAGCTTTGTCCCAACCCAGGATTTAGGGTCAATTGTAGTGACCGTAGAGGCTTAACGTGCGTTTTGAGAACACCTTCAAAAGCCCTCGAGAATCCAGGCTAATTAGAACAATGAAGTCCACTTCTCTTCTTTCTCGGGCTCCATCATTGTTTAATTTGCTTCCCTCTGATATTCGTAGGTCGTATGTAGAAGTTGATCTAATAACAGGATATAAGTCAGACTTGGACAAGTTTTTGACTAAAAGTCCCGATCAACCTTATATTCAAGGGTTAGCCCGATCAGCCAACTCTAATTCGTTAGTCGATCAAATAATCTTAATAAATAAAAGGTAAGTAAAAAGAATTAAGTTCTTGTCTTGAACTGCTGGGATTCCAATCCCAGCAGCTTTAAGGAAACCCGCAAAATATTCAAAAAAAGTTGTAAATGTAATTGCAATTGCATTTCGAAGTAATTGAATTTGAAATCGAAGAAGCAGAAGTTGCAAATAATTATATTTCAGCCGATGTAATTAAGAAATTTGAATCTGAGATAACCTTTTGATCTTTCGTTCATTTCAGTCTTTACTTAATCAATCACATAAATCGGTTGCACTAGCGTCCCCTCCTGACTTCTCACATTTATTTGATGTTATTCGCAGAGTTGTTTTCAGAAAGATTTTTTTTGTAAATTGGCTAAACATTGAAAAAAAAATGTAATTGATTTGAAATTCAAAAGCAATTGCAATGAATTGCACTTAAAATACCTAGTAATTATGATTGCTGTGAATAGTATTTGTATGTTTGGAAAGACCGCAACTCAACATAAAGTTAAAAGTAGTATTTTCATACGACGTCTCGGTTTGTGTATGGTGACATCAAAGTGGTTGCCGGGAGCCCGGAACCCATATTGGAATTTCGTTCCTCAAATCTGAATCGAATTGCAACAATGTGACGAGAAATTGTGACATGATCCACATAATTATCTTAGTTTAATCTTCTACACACAGTTGTGAATTCGTGACAAAGTGGTTGTTTTGTGGAGTGGTATTTAGTTGAAGGTAAAGTGTGCGTATTAGCGCAACTTTGTTGCTTGGATCTGATGCTACTTCCCTCTAGTTTTTTTCTAACGTTGGATCTTGTCCCTACCATTTCAGAAGTGCAACGTGAACACTTAATCTTTTTTTGCTGTGAAACTAACCATTCTGTAGACTACGCTTCAAATAATCAAATTCACGTTCCAAGGACTTATGGTAATCGGGGATAGTAGTTGTTGTCGTCGTTGTTGTAGTTGTAGTAGTAGTTGTTGTTATTGTCGTAGTAGTAGTTGTTGTTATTGTCGTAGTAGTAGTTGTTGTCGTAGTAGTAGTTGTTGTTGTTGTCATTGTAGAAGTAGTGGTAGTTGTTGTTGATGCTGTTATGGCAGTTTTCGAGTTTGTTTGGATAGATGTAACATTAGGAATAGGATTATCAAAAGGAAAACTGCTCCCGCCATCTATGGGCGGGTCGGTGGAACCTGATAGGGCAGGATTAGGGTCTTCCTCAATCAAGTCAAAAGCGGGGATCAATTCCGAAAATGGCTTGATTTGTAAGGGTGATTGTCTGTCGGTGCTAAGTCTAAAGTCTCTGTCCGATGAGATGGAGCCGGACTCGATTCGGTTGAATCGTGTTCGATCCATTCTACTCGAAGGAATGCTGTCAGCATTAAATAATCCTCTGAGGCCAATAGATCCACTTTCTTCAACTTCAAAGTAAAAAAGAAGCGGAGGAAGAAAAACGGTCTAACAGCTAATCCCTTTTAGTTATCTACAACTGTTCAAGGGTACATCTTGAAACCCAATTCAAGTCAAATAAAGTACACACCTGTTGCTGTGATAGGAGTTGTGGAGAATGGTGTGGTGGGGTTGGTCTCCGGATCGCTGGTTTCCGTGGAGTTCTGATTGTCCGATCTTGAAATGACAGGGGACACAATTCCACTTGGATCCAAGCCTCTGGGACGGATCTCGATTTGAGATGTGATAGAAGTGTAATTTTTTTCCATGGAACCATTGCTGGCTCTGGCCTTAGGTGGAAAGAAATTCGTCCCTTCCAAAGGCAAAGGATTCCCTCGACTTGTGTCGATCTCTTGTTGACAACAATCTGCAAAACCCCCAAAACCAGGATTTAACGTTCAAAGAAGGAACACCATTTTCCCTATGGACTTACGAGCACTGTTATCGTGGAGGTGTGAGAATAGTATAATCAAAAGAATGATAGTGAATATGTCCACGGCCAAAAGAAGGAACAAGGTCCAACAGGGCAACTTCTGTCGATTATCCTGATCCCGTTTCTCGTAAGAATCATACGGGGAGAGAGGTTCCCGCTGATTCGACCAGCGTCCTTCGGGTCCATTCTCCAAGCCTCCATTCATGTGGGCATTGCTTCCATTGCTGCCCCCAAGCATGCCTCCAATCCCAGGGATCATAATCAAGAGCCCGTTAAAACTCGACGAGAACATGTCTCGAGCACGATGAGCCGCAGTGAGACCTCGAGATCGGCCTCGACGATCCACTTCACCAAATTCGGAGGCTGTGAGGAGGCTTCCATTGGGAGAGGCGGATCTTAGGTTTAAAGGCGGTCTTGAGGCTGAAGTGGTTTTCGTCTCAGTATCATTGGTTAGGTTGATGCAGTCATTTGATGCCAGGGGATCAGGCTCGAAACGGTTGTTTGATTGAGAGGAGATGTCCAATGTGGCCAAATGAGCCGGAGAGCGATGACTTTGCTCCTGAAGAGGAACATCCGAAGGAGCTCTTTGAGGTGGCCATAAATTTCTGTTATTTTGCGGTGGAGGAGCAGTCTAGAAAGGAGTTAGCTTAGAATTATAGTTAGGCGATCTACGATCCCCAGTAGCCAAGAGTCGTTGAAAATGCAATAATGGCTTGGGGAGGATGAATAGTTAATAGAAACGCAAGTAAAATCAATAAATTTTGTAAGCTACGTCAATGCCGAAGAATGATCCAAATTACAACAACGACCTTGGATTTTGCTATTACCTTAGGTGGAGAGCTGGATCCTGCGGATCCTCTCGAAAATGTTTTGCTGAAGCTGTTGCTGAGGAACTCCTTGAAGCTCTCTCGGTTTTTGGCCTTCTTGGGTTCTTGGCATAAGCGGTTGTCCTACATGGTTCAAAATGAAAAAGATATGCAATGACCAAGTGGTATATTAAGGCACTTTGAAACATAGCGAAAAGTAGAAAAACCAACACAAACACGCGGTGAGTAGTTTGAAGCGATAGCATCACGAAGAACTTTAGAGCACATCTTAAAAGCATATTGTACAATTTAGTACCTCTTGGGATTTCTTGCCACCCCGATTGTGCATTTGTTTCATTTTCTCAAAGTATTCAGCTTCAGTGTCATTGTCAGGTCTTTTTACAGACGTGCCTGGTTGATCCACTTTCAGGGTGCCCACTTTGGAGGGCTTCCGAATATTGAATATGCGTGAGTCATATACACATCGTGCACCATTCCCCTGGGCTCCCACACTTACATTGGACCGCAAAGAGGCTGTTAGATCAGAGTGGGATCTCGTCTTCCAATCATTCAGACTCTGACTTAAAAGATCTCCTCGAACTTGATTGGACCCTGGAGATGAGATATAACCTGGGTCCTCCAAATCCACGAAGTTTCCATCTTCATCCAAAATTTTGGTAGTATGGGACGAGGGACGGTCGACGCGAGGTCGGATCCCAGATTTGACATCGAAACTTTGAGACTTTCTAATCTGTTGCTTATTCAAAGACTGGATTGCCCCTAGTTGATCCTCGGCTTCTCGAATGTCAAACTGACCCTGAGCCACCCTGTCTGTTCCAAAACCAGAGTCATAAAGGGCACTGGAATACTTGGGCCTTTGACTTGGCCTTCTCATGGCCCCGTCATTGTTGTTCCCTTTGTGCCCAAACCCGGAAACGTTCCCATGATGCTCCATGACTGATCCCATAGAAGAAGTCAAGGACAAATATTCTTTGTCATCCCCAAAGACGTTGGATATGTCGGCATCTAAGCTTTCTTCCATGAACAACTCGGAGTTTCCTGACCTTTGCGAGATATTGCGCCGGGTTGCATCTTCCGAATGAAGATCCTAATCGTAAACAACAAGGCTCGTAATGGAGATAAAAGCACGTTTGTAAGCAAGCGAACAGGCCAGTTTATCCAATATAAGATGAAGGACAAGAACGGAAATTAATGAACGCACATACCCCTTGTGGACGCCGTCCATATCCGTGGCTCTTGGGCTGCTCTTTGAAAAATTTGGGTGCGGATCGTTTCCTCCGATCGGCAGTTTCATATTGTTCCTGGAACTGATCCACTTGTCTCACACTGGGAGCTGATGTTCTGACATTGGGATCCACGCCAGAGTGGTCCATACTTCGTTGGAGTTCCAACATCTTGGCTCTTCGTTCTTTCCGGATGTCATCGTCGTTCATTGTTGCCGTCAAATCAGGTCACTATTTCCAGAGTATCACAGATAGAAAAACTGAGCCTCATGCAATTAAGGCCTCCTTCATGGCTGTCTCTCTCTTCAGGATTGTGGCTTGCCTCATTAATTATTGATTTGCTCCACTTCTATCTGGACGGCTCTCATATCGATTTCAAGTGGAACCACGTTAAATGTAACCTTTTCTGGGCCTTGGAGAGAGCACAGGTAGGCCAATGGTTTCCTCACGAGAACCGTTCCCCACTCGCTCACTTTGAGACAAAACTGAGGAACAGGCCTTGAACAGTTTGGGTTGATTGGAAATTCCTGGGGTTTGTGAATCGAATTGGTTAATCAATATTGGTGGCCACTTCCTCTACAAGTGTATAAAAGGTCACTCTCCGCACGTCTTGCTCACAATCGACCTTCTTTTGCTCTGTTTTCCCTGGTTGTTTCGTCAGTTCCTCCAAGTCATTGTCCGTCCGTTGAGTCTGGTTGGCGGTGGAACCAATACGCACAACATATCGATCTTAGCATACATATTTACAAGGGATACGATTAGTTCTGTCAAACCAGCGAGACGGTGCTTGATTTTGCTTATGCTGTTCATCGGGGTCAACTTACATTTATGTCTGAAATGAGCACGTAAAAGATGCAAAAATGCCGTCAGAAGATCAGGAATTATTTACGTTAATGCTTTGATTGACCAATAATTGGAGTTAGGTATTGATACCCAAAAAATGTGCTGGCAATGCATTGGTACAATATGGATTGGAGAAAATTCAAGGCAATGGTTTCATATTTTCTTAACTTTTGCACTGTTCCAAAAATGAAACCGAATTTTTCCCTCAAAAATAATCGCACTTAGTGTTTCAGAATATATAAGCTTCCTTTTCAGAGTTATGTACCAAGCAAAAAATTGCTCTAAATAGCATGGGCAAAAATCTCACTACATATTAGAATGAAAAAAATGTGAATGGTTTTTTTTTACCTTTTTTGCCCAGGGATCGCCGTTTGAGTTGATGAGGCCAATTGCATCATTTGTTAGTACTTTTATCACCAATATTTTAGTAAATTTTATCACTGGTGCTAAAATTCATTTTCTTCAAAAAATCTCTTTAAGGTATCACACCATCCTTAAGAACTTATTTGCATGTTTGCAATCCAAAGTAGTAGTTCATTACCGAATAAAAGATGGTTTTTATTTCTCATTTGAGTTTTTTGACAACCTATTAACTTTTATTGCAAATGCTCATAAAGTTCGCCCTAATTCTGACAATAACTGTCACCATTGAACAAAGAAAATTACAGCATGGTATAATGATGCTAAATTTGTAAATTTGTGTACTTATTGAGCATCGAGAATACATGATGCATTATCCTTAAAAATTGAGAACTTGTGGTATGAGTTGTATTTAGCTTAAAAAGATATTTGGTTCGTTTTGACCATAGACAAACAAATTTGGGATGGTTAATCCAAACTTCGTATAAAAATAACAGGTCTTTTTTTCAAGCATGAATACTTATTATCCCAACTCATGTGACGCCTAAAACCTACTGTGAAATTTCAAATGCAGCACTAATCCTAATTTTGTCTCAATGTGTTGCTGGTTGAGCAATTGAATCTCTTCATGTCATGTTTTCATTCGTTCCAATCCAATTTCATTCCCCCGGGACCAAAGTCATTGCCAAGGCAAAAGGAAAGCCCGCCCCCCAGTCATGATTTGGGAACAACTCATGCATGCGCCAAGAAGACCAGTCCGAGGGAAACTAGAAATAATGCACATGAATCGAAAGAGTTAGGCTCAGTTCCACAGAAGGTCCTCCCTGTGATTCACGAAAGCACTTACAAACGTTCCATTGAAGGATGTTCCAAGTGGTCTTTGAAATGGAAAACTAGAGAATGATGGCAGACATCAATAATGCAATGTTTGAAATGTCAAGGCTAAAACATCGTAGTTTAGTAGGCTTTTTTGACGGATAAAGGCAACACGCTGACTCGAACTTGAAAATATTGTACTTTTGGAAAAGACCCTTAGAGAGTTGTGGAAATATTGCCAAGCTTATAGATGCTCAAGTAATGATTTCTTGCTTGAAAATAAATTATGTTTGTGCAACCTTTTGTATATGTTACAGTTTCACTGTCAAGACCTCATAGAAAGACCTTTTTTGACTTTTAAGATCTTTTTCCATTGAGTTTGAGGCCATCTCTCTTTCTCTCGGGCTATCATCCGATGTAGGGTTAGGAATATTCCCGCTTCATTAGCACCAGGGCTGATTCAAACATGAAAATGCATATTTTGTCGCTTATCCTGAACTTTTTGCATGATTTGCACGATTTTGTTTTCTTGAGTTTTTTCCAATTTTCATCGTTTTGACTCATTTCATTGGAAAAATTGAAAGCGTAAAAAATATTTTATTTTAAATATTTTGAAATATTTTATTGAGGGATATTACCACTTCGTTGTCACAGCCCAGCATTAATTATTACCTCACGCTCGGGAATCGGGTTCGCCTATTTAAGCTGTTAAAGCAACAACTCATGCTGTAATCAAGTACCGCAAAGAACCTTGGACTTGGCTTCCCTGGGATCGAATCAGGATTCGCAAATTGGAAAAAGGATGCTCTACCAGTATGTTACTCCAGCCAGCCTTAGCCTCTACGGTCACTAGAATTGACCCTAAATCCTGGGTTGGGACAAAGCTCATGGATACTTTTGAAGACGTACAGTATCAGATACCTTCCGTACCTTCTTTGAACACTCTACAGTCCCAACTTTTTTAGTCTCTCCCAATACGAGAGCTCTCTCAATCTTGTGATGTTCCTAGTGGAACATTTTTGGACTTGTTTGACCTTTTGCAAACCTGCTGAACTCATTGGAGCTCAAATGGGTGAAGCATATTCAGGATGTGGCTGGACAATCGACTTGTTCAGAGTTAGCATCGTGATGCTACCTCTGGACTTAAGCTTGCGATATATCCAACCAGACATTAGAAAAATGTTTACCTATCTTCAACTGGACATTATTTTGTAACATGTATCTATCAACTTTTGAAAATTTATTGAACTGTACTGCGGTGGATAGCAAAGTGGCGACATCTGACCCAAGCATGACCTGGCACTTTGTTATTGTCATAACATAATCCAGAAAACTAACATCACAAGAGTAGAAACCGAGGAAATGTGAACTTGCATCAAACTACCTTGAAACTTGCGCTTTATTCTACTAAGTCGTTATCAACTATTTTTTTGCAAAGTAACCTACCTGGCTCTAATAAAGAATCAGCAATCTCTGAAATCGTGCCTTTTTGTTTATTATGTAACAATGATGTACTAATATGTTTGTTCCATAGTTATGTTTTGCATTTTATGCCATAATCATCAGACGTAACTAATGTGAACGTGGAAAGCCCCAAAAATGGAAACAAATATCAATTGTTGATGTACGTGATCGATCATTTCAAACGGATTTGAAAGAAATTACAACCCAAACACAATTCGAAAGACCAATCCATTCCTATAAATGTGAGAATCACATGCCATGGACCTCTTTCAATTCTTCGTCTGAAACGAAAGAAGCCTTTATTGGATGATAAATTTTATAGACCGAGTGATCCTGACCTTGATAGTATCGGGAAACCATTAGAATCCCTCATCTTTGCATGATTCTTCCCAAGGGAGTAACTGTATTATTGATGGCTTCGTTAAGCATATAAGTCAAGGTCCCTAAATTTGAGTCCTGATTAATCTGCTCAAGTCTGGAATTCAAAGAACAAAAGTATGTCAACGTCTAGTTCTTAACTGAAAATGAACTAAAATCCTAAATATCCCTATTGAATTGCAACTCATTGCTTCTAAGCCTTTATCCTGAATCATGGTAAGCTCCATCGAAACTTTCATTACTGTTGGTTTCTTCATTTGTTCTTCAATGACAGCAGCTCAGATTTGATACATATTGTTAGTTTATTTCACTTTAAATCCCTTAAAAGAGCATTTCTGAGCCACAATTTCAAAACTGCAGAGAAAAGATCTCTCACTTATAAGAACGCGAGGATACTGTTGAAAACCACGCAACCTTCTTGTTGTCTCCACATATGACAAACCATGGTTCTAAAGCTGAATTTTTATAGTACACGCTAAAACTGACCTCGGTCGCCTCCTAGTGTTTTCCCAAATTCGGCAACAAAGCCCCATTATCAAAAGATTGAATTCCGATACTCACCCGAGAACAATTGTGACGCGGCGCTTTTAGGGATACAATACCCGATGACACCTAATTCAGTCATGGCTTATGGCTTCTCGGCAAATAACCTATAACGTGTATCCAAAACCATAAATAACACGGTGCAATATCCGGCTAGATTCCAAATGTCATTTTAATCTCTTTAAAGTGCTCAAGAAGGAAGAAGACTTGGCTTTGCGGGCCATGAGATGACTTCTTTCAGAAACTTGGTTCCGTACCGTTGCTTAACTAACTACCGCAACCAATGATGTGGTTGACCTTGGCTCAAGCCTAAATGCTAAAGAGGTGCACCAGAAAACAATTGTTCAATGGGGGAAAAGACTCGCAATCTTTCTGCAAGGCTATCATTCAAGACAAGTGTAAATGAGAATATTGTCGAATTAGCAAATCACCTCATTTTCATGCCTACTATGCCATCTCTGCTCAAGAAATGATGTGAACAATGCCAACCACTTAGCCTTGAGTCTCCTTGACGTTATCAAAAAGCAATCTGCATTATCTTGCCTTGAATATTTTGTTTTTAATTGGTCACCCTCAAAAAAGGAAGAAAAAAAGCCAGTCCAATTGCGGGAATTTTGAAATCCTATTCAAGCATTTGATGATGGCATCAGTGTTCTGAGCCAAATTAGGTCAGGAAACCGCCCAAACCGCTTTGAACAAATGACCTCTTCGCAATGGTATCAATTTAAAAGATCGAGAACGAGCCAAGTATAAGTGGTAAGTCGTAATGGCAATGATGAGCAATCTTTTCTCGAGGCAAAGTCAAATTTCGGCAACGTGCAATAAAGACGGCGCAAATCATAGACTATGCGATAAAGAAGATCTTTCGAGATAGAGGGAGGGTTCAACATGGTTGTTTTTATAGGATTGACATGCTCAATCTATTACGAGAAAGTGTGAGTGGAAATGGGCGAATGTCAGGGTCGCCAGATGGTAAATAGATTGGTTATTCATGCATGTGCAAAAATTGTTTTTCCCCCGCCTTTTTCCAACTGCTCTGGTTGTCCGACCTACGTTATAGCACTAGATTTGTCAGAAATGGCGAAGACGTGCTAAAAATGTAATGGCAAGTGTTCACTCTGAAGGATATTGATCAATCTCATTTCTTTTGGCGGTAACCCTAAACAGATTTGATTCCGGTTCATCACTGTCGAAAATTGGCGTGTGTATGGACCATAAATCATGAGACGAGATGATGCTTCATAGTTTGACTCATAAATTAGCTCCAGAGTCGTTGCTTTGTGATCGGCCTCAAGCTCATTAGCGCGTAAATATCTCATTGAAGAATGTGGCGGAGTGTTATCTTCGGTCAAACACAGTTACTTTTAGGTTCCACCCAATCCATAGCACGAATTGCACGTACCACAGTAAATTGATGATCAATAACATGACCCTCATCGGTTGGATAGGAGTAATTGCCTTTTGCTCATCTTCTTGTTTAGCTATGGACACACTTCCCAACGTGAAGGTCAGTGCTCAATGAAAATAAACAAAGAATTTCAGTAAAGCTTGTGTACATTGCCTCTGTTGAAGGAATAGAAAAAGGTAGCTCAAAACCATTTTGATTACCAAACTAGTTTAAGACTTTGAAATTGGTTGTAAGAATAATTTCTGTTATCTTGTCAAAAGAGACGGGATGCCTTTAACCGCCCTGAGGTTGCAATTTCATTCTGTGAACGGTTTGCAAAGACACAAGAAACAGAATGTCGACGATCATTTCCCCTTATATTCCGTCTTGATCGAGAAACTTGTGCCGTCTAAACCTATGTACAGTAATGATCAATCGATATTTCTTTTTGTACTTCACCTAAAAGTAAAAGACCGATCTATTTTTCTCCAAGAATGGGCTTGGCTTTCTCTTGAAGTCATTGGCATGACACCACGTGGCCTTGGTTAAAAGCTGAAGCCGAAAGAGGAGTTTCGATACACAAAGGGCAGAATTTGGTTGCTTGATGGTGACTATGCCAGCCAAATGGAAACGGAAGCAGACCAAGATGAGATTAGTGTTTGGTGTCAGACGATGCAAGCCACCCACGATCCTTCAAAGTGGACGGGAGATCGTCGCCAACCAACAATCAATCAGGGGATGGCCGTTTCCGAATCCAAAACCTCCACCAAAATTAGATACTGTGTAAGTTAAACGAAACATCCATAGGATTATTTGTCAAGTATGAGGAAACGGCTTGGGGAGCTCTGATATTCATTCATAAGAGTAGGCTTACCCAGAATTAGGTACTCACATTTGTCAGGATTTATTGTTCCAATGAAAGGCAGCTTTCAGTCTGTGGAATAGCCCTTACCGCCTTGGCATTTACGTTAATCCCTCTTCAAATCTTGTCTAGAATCCAACCCGTCATAATGAGGAAAAATCCGGTTTTTTCCGATTTGCGTAGTCTAAACTTTGGTCTTGCCATACTGATTATTTTCTTTACCCTAATTCTTTCCCAAGAGCAATTACGCGTCTATTTTTGGCAAGCAATGATTTTGGGGTGGCCCCAGCATACATATTTAGCCTCGTTTACATAATGAGGTCTAGAAAAGCCTTGCTTTAAAGCCCCGGCTTACCAGGGTTTTAAAAGAAATCTGATGTCTCAATATGGACGGTAAGAATACCAATTGCCTCGAAAGGTTCAAAACATGACTGCCAGAGCTCTGAGAAACAGAAAGTCAATTTTGGAATTAAAGTGGATTAAAATATAAGGTTTAAGTGTCAAGGTCAGTAACCCTTAGAATGATTCAATTGTGCTCATAAAATTACTATAATTTTGTTTTATAGGGTCTATACAACGCACTCAATATTTTGAGCTAGCAAAAGTCTGGCAAAAACCAACACGGGATTGAGAATTTTGGAGAATTTTGCCATCTGCGTAAGATTCGTGACATATTTTGGTAGTTAGAATAGTGGGAACACGGTGGTAAACATGTTGACCGGTAGAACCAAAGGTAAAATCATAGCAATATCTGGCAACACTGAGACTTACTCAAAGGTGTTGGTAGTTTGTCTATTTCTGCCCTACCAGCCTATTTGCATCCTTTACAGCCCCACTTACGTCAAATTTGTCAGACGTCCGACGCCAGGATCTAACATGTGATGAACCACATGATTGCTAAATAATCCTTTTGTAATGTGACATGATAATAGAATGTTGTTAGACACTGACGTTTCTGCACACAGTAGACCTTTACGGTATTTCAAAGAATTTGCTAAACAGAGTTGGAACGCTTGAGGAACCAATAAGGACAAACCAGCCATTGACACGTGTTACCGGAGCAATTCAATCTGACAGGTGGAAGGTGTCACACTATTTACTTATTATAAGAATTGTATTTGCTTTAAGGAATCTGAATGTTGTTGTTGGTTTATTTCAAGTTCAGAGCCAAATAGCCTCTAAATGAATGAGCATAGAAAAAATTTCTAAACCTCATTGACTAGCCATTGGCATTGTCTTGCTTTTATATATATAATTGTCCTTGCTATTGAAGTTTCAAGTGAAGGAATTTTGATCAAGTTAGGAGCTATGTTAACTACATTATTCCAGAATTTGCTCTGGGCTAAAATCGAAGTCAAACTCATTGAAAGGGTTGAATAGTAGCTCTCTCCAATTCAACACTTCATGACGATTGAAATCCTGCCTGCATTTCAATCAATAAAATGTCATCCTCTTCATCCTGGGCCAATACCTTCATTAAGATTTGATTCCCTAACCAGAAATCGACGGTTTTCTTTATGCTTTGTTCATAATATTCCCAAAATCGGACAGAGTCGCCAATTTTTCGGATATGCCCTTCTGAGTTATAATTTCCGCTCATCAATCTAATTACGGGCCAATCCAAAACCTTTCTTCACGGGTTGCTGAACCCTTATAAATCAAAACAAGTTGGATCGGCTGATCAGCGTCGCATTGAATTGATTTGTTGAGGGGATTTTTAGAATCTAGGAACTTCACCAACTTTTGAAATGTTTCTTTCCCTGCTTCAATAAGTTTCAAAATATCATAGTTTAAGGTGTAAAAGAAAATATAAAGCGCTGGTATAATCTTCATTTACTATCAGTGAAGACCATTATTTAAAAGATTACGAGTCTCCTCCACTTTCGTACAAAGTCTAAATGAGCTAAGCTCGATGGGTAGAGGTTTTTCCTTTGAATATATTTATTTATCGATATAATCCTTCTCAACATGGTTCGGAACTTCAGGATCTCAAGTTCGGATTATTACCTCATATGGATGATGGACAACGAAAACATCTCTCCCTCCGACTTTCTAGTTAACATTAAGCGCTTTCAATACATCAGAACCTCAGGCTCTTTTTTATGTCAACATTACACGCGCCATTCCTCGAAATGTTATCACCGCTGGACTTCCAAGGATGTGTGGATCCTTTTCGACCTTTTTGACCAAAGTGTCGCCATTTTTGGTCAAAAGTGCCACCTTTGTGGATCAGAAAGTTCATTCCTTCAGCCAAATAAATACTCCAAAGAGAAATGGGAGAAAATCTGCCTCCAAGCTCTTTTAGGTGAATATCATTGTCCTCTTGAATCTTTTAAGCCAACAGTTGCAATGATGTCTTCCTCTTTTTTTTCAAAAGGTGCCAACAATGAAGTAACCCAAAGCTCTAACCCGGTCCTGGACGAGGATGACTTGAAAGATCTGAACTCACTTTGCTCAAGGAGACCGCATGTAATGGCTCTATGTGAGAAATGCCACTTGCTTGAAGGTCCTTGTTGGATTCCGCACAAGTTCTCAGATTGTCAAAGGTGCCAAAACAGTGCGGCCAAGTGTTGTTTTAACCCTTCCAAGTATTTACGAAGTGCCTTGATTATTTCGGTCCATAATTTGACCAAGGCCAAGCCCTCCAAACCCGAAAGAAAGTACTTCACCTTCACCAATCAACCCAAGATTATGACTTGAAGGTCCTGTTCATTAGACACATGCATTTTATGTGCTCCGAAAATGTTCTGACAGATGCGTGTGTCCTACTTGTGGTATAGCGTATGGTAGATCATGCTAAATAGAATATATAAAAATATAAACAAAGGGCTGTTAAAAGACCAATTAGGTTTCAAGCAATTTGGTTTCATTGTCGCTCATTTTTACAGACTTACAGAGAAAGGTCAATTAAAAATCCCGTGGTTTTCCTGCAGTTTCAACATCATCTATTGCGTACGTTGATTCTCCAGTAGAGCTATCTATTTATGTATCTTTTGAAGGAGTCAAAGTTGATGGATGCCTTTTTTGTCATTACGGACTCATAACAATTACGCCTGATAAGACCCGAAATTCTTGTTGCTCAAGTTCAGGATTTTAGATTCATGTAACTTTTCGTTTGATTATAGGGGAAAAAAATACACGACACATTTTTTTTATTTCACGACAACTCTTTTTTTTATTTATTGATTCATCTTTTTTTGCGAAGGCAAACAAACAATACTTCATCAATAGCAGTAACCAAGTATTTAGAAAACGGAATCCACTGATTCCAAAATGAATTTAAAAAGTAAGTCAAAGGAAAAGAAATTGAACTTTCGCCCGAGCCTCACTCAATGTGTCCGCATTATGCGTCTAAACTTGCTTCCTATGATCACACCATTACTAAAAGCATTATGTTCACATACCGATTTATCAAATCATCTTTCTCAAGCAATCTTATGAATTATAACTTTAATTGGTATAAATTTTAAAATAAAAATTGAAAGTACATCACTTCAGCATAATCAATAATCCACGGGGTCCCAATCTGTCAAACATTTTAAATCTAATTCCTCCTTCAGTCGTCTCTTACTTCTTTCCAACCAATTCGACTCGGCATTGAGTCATACTTCTGACGAGGATACGAGCCCATTATGAGGAATCAGCTGTACTCAGGTTAACTTTTGAGGCGTCTTCTTTGAATCGCCGGTTCAACAACGACGTGAACAAGGACCATTGGATCAACCTTGACCTGAAGACCTTACAAGGACTCGGTTCGTGATTCATATTCTAATCCGAGAATGCCACAAGTTGGTTTTTGCCAGATCATGGTAGTGTCTCATTTTGTGAGCTAGTGATGGATGGAGTTGGATTTTAATCCGCGCCCAACTCTTAATTGAGCACCCAAGCCCAACGAGGATAATCAAGCTTTAGCCCCGAATTATGATTGTATTCAACCACACCAACACCTTCAACACTAATGATGTACAGTCAGTACTACGAGGACAATTCCAATAAAAACCGCGGAATCGATTTGATTTTTGATTTTTCAGGGTGAATACATGGTTGGGTAATGGTAATATACATTATGAATCTCAAGTTGACGCTAATTGGGCCCCATTCTCGATTGAACAGATAGGTTCTGGTAATTTGGAAGCTGTCTTCTTGCGTCAGTTACCATCTTTTGAGCTCCCTGACATGAGACACAATTTGAGTCGGCGGGGATCAATGGGAACAAAGATGAACAACATGTCAGCCCAAACCATCAACCCCAACCAACCCAACCAATCCAGCTCTGCCAAAGCGGCACAGATGCCCGAACTGTTTATTAATATGATCATGCAAATTTTTGTCTCACTCTCTTTTGCCAAAGCTCCTGAAACGTTCAATGAGGTCATGAGGTTCAAAAAATACCCAACTGGAGTGCACTTCATTATGAATATAGTACAGAGTGCGTTACATACAGTCAAAACCTAGACAGGAAACCCCTGAAGAGACTCGATAATGAACAGCAACAACGACTCCTCTCATGACTGTCTGTGAACCTCTGGTTGTTGCGTAAGATCTTTCTGTTTCGCTATGACATGACACCCCAAAAGATTCTGCTCAACATTGGCAATGTTCTCAGTGATCTATGTAGGGCATACATAAAAATGAAACTAATTACCTATTGCTTCCAAATTCTCATTGCAAGAAGTATACATGACTCCAATGAAAGTTATTGAAAATGAAAAAATGACGATGGAAACTGAATGGGTCTAATTAATTTCATCAAAATGTTCTTGAGAAGATGTTTTGCCGTTTAGGATCATCTCAGTAAGATTTTAGAAAACTTCTAGATTTGAAGGGGTACGAAAATTTCGTTTTGTCAATAGATTATTTAGGTTTGTTAAAATAGATATCACAGATGGCATTGACAAGTGTTGTTTTGGTGTTTACATGAGAAATGAAGAGAGTTTGGATGGACAATAAAGTTTCAATTAGTTAATAGAAAATGAAAAAATTCTTGTCTATTGCGCATGACAGGATTGTCTGGACTGAAAACATTTTGTGTCAGCTTCTGGCGATGGTGTGATTTTTCCAGATTTTGAGCCTTCTTGACCTGAATAAGGAGATCCTGATCATATTCTAGGCTTGAGACGTTCGTTCTTGAAAGACCGGCCACAAACAGTTTTGTAAAAACTGTTCAAAGCGCACAAAAGTTTCATTTGATTTCCTACAAACGCTTGCATGCACAATGAACTCCTTGGTGTTTTGATTGGAAAATGTGGGATATCAAGCCAGAAAGTCATTCGTTGACAAATACCCAATATTTTACACATGTTCAGTGCTGTTTGAGTTTTGTGGTTGATAGATGTTCGGTCCATTTGCCAGTCGATGAAATGCGTGTTCAACATTTATGTCAATATCGCATCGACCATTGAGTTGATCAGCATTTTAATTGAACCCCAAAAGATCACATTTAAGAATGAAAGAATCATTCGCGATCTATACATACAGTAAGTAGACAAGATCTTGAGTCTTGGTCCTCGTCTTCATATTCAATATGCCTATGAGTGCCTGTTTGGGTGCCTTATCGGGATTATCAATGCAAAACATCTCCGAGCAATAACGAGTTGGTTGCATGACAAAAAGCTTTAGAACCTGAAAAAGGTCACCTGTAAGCCAAACGCGTCTGCAGAAGTTCCTGAACCAACGAGAAGGAACCATAATCAAATTCACCCATATTCAATAGGGCGTCCCTCAAGGGACCATAGTGGTGACAAACGACCGGAGGTTCTGTATTGGTTGATGAGGAGAGCCATACAACTGCTCGTAAATTGACAGATATGGTTTTAATGATACACTTACTCTCAATGCTTTTGACACTTGGGTGTATGAAGATGTTTGTCACGGCGATTTGGCAGGATTAAGCATGCTCATCTTGTGAGCAATGCCATGAACTCAAACAATAGTGACAAAGACACTTTTCACACCTTCCTCCAAACGGCGTGAGGTTTCAGCTTATTGAGGACTTTGTCTATGGAGGAAAAGGGTGGCTTTTTTGCTTCCAACCCTTTTCCGACATTACTTTTAAAAAGACAATGGTCACGTGGCTTTATTGTTTCGGAAGGCGACGAAAATATCACTAATAACTTTTTTCTGCTGTGATTTGCAAATCAAGACGTTCTCAAGGAAGACTTAATAATATCTACATGTCTCCTCCAGTCATCTAGAGAATGATGATGAACACCTTCTTCAAATGCATTACATTCCTGTATGTATGAACGGCGTGTGGTCAGATGATATATTTAACACGCACTTTGTCGTCCATTTCAAGATTCCCATGTAGACTTCCAACAGACCACTGTTCCCTCTGCTAAGCTGGACGTAAACGAGGCGGAAGACGGACTAATTCGTACAAAGTATGTTTTCTCCCTGATGATAGTATTGTTCGTTTCATTGGAGGGAGGTAGCGCCCTCTCTTTGCCCAAAGTGCGAACAAACAATCGTGAACAGGACAGAGTGAGGTAAAGATCTCTATTTTGTGAAAAGCAAAACATCACGTTGTCAAAAATGCATGTATTACAAATTACTTTTTTTTGCAATTGGGCTAATTCAAATCAACTTTGGGATTTCATGAGACTGTTTACTATTTTTCATTAGCGTGATAATTGGCTTTTTGCATACACAATGAAGGTTAAAATGCAAAACTCTTCGGTCTGATCTGTTCACTACTGTTTGTCTTCACCTGGACGAGACAGAGGGCGCTGTTAAATGCCATGAAAAGCTCAATTAAAATGCGGTTTGAATAATGAATACCGGTTCCTTTGGTCAGGTTTTGAATAGACTTTGAGTCAAGAAAATATGAACGCACAAAGAAGTTACAGTTGATGTTTCGAAAAGATGATACCTGAATTAGAATTTTGGTCTTTGATGCCCATCCATGTGCAAAACTTACTGCCAGTTTTGGGTAACTGTAAACCATTGTCTCAAATTGAACTCGTTTTTTCTTTGACGTAATAGCTCTCTATTGACGAGACAATAATATTTGTGAACAGATTCAATTACAATTTTAGACTATTTGCTTATGAACGTACTTATCAACATTACTCGTACAATTACTTCATTCAATGTCACATCATTACCCATTTTCACAAATTAGAAAATACTATTCTTGGCCTTTTACTCGTTTTTAATAACATCGTTACACTCATTATCGATTCTAAGAGCGATTTGTTGGATTTGCAAATGAAATATGAGTATGGATGCCATGGAGTCAGACAAAGGTCTGTGACTACCAATATTCCGAAGGGATGCTGGGCCAAGGACAAAAGGGTGTTAACAAGTCCTTGGTCAGGTGGGGCAATTTGTGTCTGGACATCACTTCTGGAATGGTCAGATTCGAAGCACTGTTGGTCACTAACCTTGTGGACCTGAAGAAGAGGGTTCGCTCGGTTTCGCATTTAAAATGCGTCCATGCATTGTTGGAATATTGGGACACGCAAAGGTATTGCAAGAGGAATGTGACGTATAAGGAGTACTGTCAAATTTGAGGGGATGAACGGAGTTTGTAAACCTCAAATAAAAACCATAGAACAAGATTGTGATGATGTTGGGCCAGAATAGTTGAATAGCCATTGGCAATGGAAAGCCTTCAATAGGAACTCTTTTGCACATGCATTTGATCCTGGCCCTGCCTTTAGCTGTTGAAGGGTTTAAATGGTTTCTGAAAGGCAATTGAACTCACCTTTAATTTTCTGAACGATTTAGATTGACTCATTGTTGATGTGGAAGAAGGTGGGAGGCTGAAGATCTTTTTGGAAAATCAACACCTTGATTGATGTTTACGTTAAGGCCGGTCTCCTAGCCATTGCCATGGAGGGCAGTGGTGGCTTTTTCAATAATTCCACGACTAAAACAGCTAAGGGAATCAGGTCATGCATATTTAATTGATGAATGGTTTATGGAGGGTCCATGGTGTTTGAAAACTTCAGGTCTGTAGGTTAGCTACATATAAGTTGAAAAGGATTGGCGATAATGGACCTCCCTGCGGGAGGCCAAAATAAGTGAAGTAGCAGGAGTATAGGCCCTCTCCAAAAGGGATTGAAGCATCTGAGTCCCCCAAATGTTAACCAGCAAGACACAATTTGAACCCGGCACTTCCCCCAGAACTTTGGAATTTGATGACACGTTTGGTCCACTCTTATGAATTTTTTAGAGCAGTTCACATGCTATCCGTACGCTCTCCCCATGTTTCTATATTAGATTGTACATTTTCCTGATTTCACAATTTCATTTCATAATTTCATTCGGCTTCTCCAGAAACCGAATAAGATATATGCTCTTAATGTTTTCGAAAGCAAGGAATAGGTTCCATGGTGGGAATAGCGTTCTTGTGGGCAGTCTTGGATCGTCTTCATTATTGTTCTTGATGACTATGAAAACAGTTCTTAAAAGTGGAGAATAAAAGTGCCTAATTAAATACCTGAGTTGGTAGCTGGCTTTTTTGCTCATTTGGGCAACCCTGCCATCCTGGACAAAGCCATTGAAATGAACAGATTTTCCACTTCCAATCTCTGGTGGGCTGGGGCTTATCAGAGACACTTGTTATTTACAACTATTGCTATTTTATAGTGGTCGCAAGTCTCTGGTGTTGGACAATTCACGAGTTTTGGAGCATTTCACTTGGACACTTTTTTCGAAAAAAAGGTGGGTTTTTGTTTTTTTCCAAAAATCTGTTTGCTACGAAGAAAAATGTTCTACATTTTGAATTTCCCGCCCTTTTTCCCGCAAAATTTCGAATTCGAAATGAATGTGAACATTTATATACCATATATTACAATACATGTAATTATATGTATCTTTCGATGCAAGAGGACTGTTTAAGCTAAATAAGCTTGAAAATGCCCAGAGCCCAGATTCCTGAAAGTTTCCTGAAAGGATATTTCAGTGCCCAAATTTAGTATTGAACGAACAACCCAGAATATATACTCTTTCACCTACTTCGACCCATTTTTCGGCAATTTTTCTAAAAAACTAAAAAAATAGCCCTTTTCTTTTCGGTTTTATGGTTTTGCCTTTGTCAAAAGAGAACTTTAAGGTCTAATTTGACAAAACAACTGTCAATGGTACGTTTAACCTAATTGTTTGGGGTCATTATTCGTGTACGTGGCTCCGCTCACTAATGTTCCATGTCAGAACTAGTAAAATCATGATAACGTCTGGGAAGCATATCAAGCAAGTTCGCCATTCAAGGGTGGCAAATAAGGTTTAATACGTTTTTGAACATTTCAGTTTTTTCGACATTTTTAAACATGCTGATATTTTAATCTGAGCCACCGAGCAAAAACGAAGTTATTGTTCCTTATGATTAAAACCTCAAGAAGTGTCGGATTTATCTCTTTAACTTAAGACTGAATTTAAATAGTTCTTTGTCTTAAAAATCAATTGTTTGTGGCTTAGGGTTTTACTTCCCTCGTTTTATTTTGAAAACGTCACAACCCCATCCATGTCCCAATCTTTCATATAGCTGCCTCTGATAGGTCCATTCAGTTTTAAAACAAATTACTTGTAATCTGTAAATGTAAAATAGCGAATCACAACGACAATCTGATAACAATTTGCATATTTATGCTTAAATATCTATGAACCACGTGTACTGGTTGATATTTGCTATTAGTTGTTTCCATAAAATGATTTTTATCATTTTGTAGTCTTGCCCACTTTGCTGTCACAACATTTTCTAAACCATATAGACGAATACTAACTCTCATCAGACGAAAATAATTTGATTTGTACCACCAATTTCATATTTGAACGGAGAAGAAACATTTCTAGCCTCCAATTTGTTTGAGATTTAATGGTCTGGAGATGACAGGAGCAAGCTGAGCTAATTGCGTAGACGCGCAATAAGATGTGGGATCTGATCAGATTTTGATGAGCTCCCACAACATTTCATGAATGCTTTCCCCCCCCAACTCTGATCAAACCGTGCAGTACTGCACCAACCCTTCGAGCAAAATATAGTTTCTCCAGACTTGTGTTCACAATCGAAACCAATCACCAACAAAATGTGGTTTGATCTAGTCCCTCTTGAGATTCAACTTTGGTATTTGATGTGGCCGCAAAAAGACGACGTAAATTAAAGTTCATCGTGGGCTTTCCAATATTGAATTGATCTCAATATCTAAAATAATCACCTTCCAAACTTAAGGTGGTAAAAACCCTTGACTCCACAAGCAATTAGATGTGACATCACAAAGAGGCTCTAAACCTCAATGCTAACAAAACCTACCGAACTTAAATCAACACGGTCTGAGTGGATGTTGTTCGAAGAATGCGTTGTTCAACCATTGGTTACAGACCCGTACGAGATCATTGAAGAACTCAGAGTAGAAGTAGCCCTCCTAGAGCTTGTTGTAAGCAAGGACTTTGCGATTGCAAAAACCTGCACTCTCATTCAATCAATGACACCCATGGCTGTGTGACTCGGTTTTGTGGTGCTTTTTTGCATAGCAAAGGCCGTAATTGAGTTATACGGTGGCTAAGAGTCTTTGTTAGGATTAACACTGAACTCGCAGGGTGGATATGCCTATTTCATTAATCATTTACGGCTCTCAGAGTTGCAGAAACATTCCATTTCCTTTGTCAGGGATGTTGTTAACCTCTGGGTATTTAAAATTGACTCTTGGTTTCGGAGAAGATCCAACATTTGGTAACACGTGGTAAACTGGTTTAATGAATAAGGGGGATTGTAGGTCAGATCTTTGATCTCAATGGTCAGTGTTGTCATCTGTTGTCAATGGAGAAAGTCTCCACCATTGATTTACTTTCAGAGCAATTGCCAGTTGTCACAACAGGGAAAGAAAAGCCGCCTAGAGAATTTGTCCTGATTCCATTGATGATATCGATCCCGTTTCAACAATTTCAAGCAATAGAACTAGGGTGTCATGTTGCAGCATTGTGGATCAGATCTTCCTCGGGCAGAGATTTATCTCCTATCTAGCCATTATCCTGAATTGTGAATGGTTTTTTAAACGCGTCGAAGGTCATTCCGTTGTTGTTGTTATTATTACTCTGAGTGCATATTCAACACTCTCGATTGCGGAATGGATCAGCAATCTCTCTGATGATTGAATCGCAGATCAATTTGAATTGAATATCGCATGTCAGTTATGGCAACGGCGTGGCCTGTAAGCCCTAGAAAATGTCATGTCACAAAACACGATTACAGGCAATGCAATCCAGGCCTTTTTCCCAACTCACGCCTGATGGCTTTCCGGTGGCTCCATATTGTTTCAAGATGATCTAACAAGTCGCAATATGGTAAATTTAGGAGACGACACGAAAAAATCGACGGACCCCGAGTCCAGTCATGCGCACGAAGCGCATCGCGCACATCTTCCTGGTAGTAGACCTTAAGTCCGTTGTGGCATCCCTGCCTAAGGTCCTGCCGACGGCTCCGTTCAGCGTTGCCCGAACACAGTACCAGGCCATAAAAACACGGCAACAACAACAGCAACGCATGCCTATTACCTACCTACAATACCTTGTATGCCTACGTGGAGGATCTTCCCGCACTTAAGATGTCTTGCTACAGCTTCTTGAGAACCTTTGGAGGCTCTGGATTCGGGTTCAGTGAGAGTTTGCTTGGTGATCTGAACGCCTGTGAGATCGTTCGTTGATCAGAGGGGCTGAGACTGCGTAGAGTGAAACGGCAACACTTGTGTTCGTGAAACGGCGTAGAGTGAAAAACGCGGTAAACCGAAATTAATCCAAAAAGTGACAAACCACGTTTCTGGCGATTTCAAGTTTGGATGGGTAAGTTGTCCAAAAAGAATTCCTATGACACACATCCCCAGGCTCTTTGTGTGGATGAAAGCCAATGTCAGCGGTATATAAAGAAATCTTGCCACCCAGTCGGACACTATCCAGACTCGATTCTTCATACAAGCAGATCTGGAGTCAATCAATCCCATTTTACGAGAGGATGATCCTGGAGTTCAGTGACATTCTTAGTTGTTGAACAAGAGAAACGTAGGTCATTCCAAAATTGGGCTCTTCGCAAGGAATAGAAACTTCTTCTCGGGGTTGGTGGTCTCTTCATTACATTCGTATGTAGGTGCGTCAGAGGAAGCCCATTGATATTCATTGACCCGCTTACAAGACCGCGAGAGACTGCTTTTTATTCCTTGATTTCTCTATCAGAGATATTCTTGTCATTATCTCTATGTTTTTGTGGGAATGGATCAATGGACTGATGCCAATTCCTCGCTTCCCGTGATCAAGAGGCAGTCAAAAATTTTTTTTTTGAGACGGTCATTACTCAAAAGTGTGTGAGTCAAGTCAAAAATGGGGGTCCAAAATTCGGAGCCGCTCATTTCTAGAGAATTCTAAATTCATTAAGGATGGTCAGAAAAAGCTTTCCTGTCTATTCAAGCATCATCAACATATTTTTCTTTCTTGGGGATGACATGAATGAGATTCAGAACAGATTTAATTTTGTCTCGTTTTTAGTAGCGTAATTGCAGGAGGGATTTTATCTAGTTCTGAGGAGGGTCGTGACGGAAAAAGCACTCTATAGAGTAGAGTTCCGTCACGGGCCCAAGTCGTCATTTGATTATTTCGAAATCGTTTCAGAAAAAAAGCTAGACGTTGATTTACTTTGTATTCGGGATTCAGCTAATCAAATGTCAGATTTTGAAGCTTCTGTCCTAGATAATAGATTATCTAGCGCTTTAAAGCCAGCAATTGATCTTGGTCGAAGTGCGGCTTCTTCATTATAGAATAAATGAGACGCGACCAATGAACCCACCCCAGAGATAAGAGACAGTCTCGCTTTTGATGATGAAGTTTCTGGCCTGTCGGGAGTGCTACTCTTACTTCTCCTTTTTTGGTCCGATTTTCTGATTAATTATAGGGTCTTTCGTGGGGGAAAATAAAAGAAATCAGTGCTCGTCCATTGTTGTTCATTTGAACCGCAAATGATTGCGTCCACCAACGCTATCGACGTCAAAACTCCCAAGATCTGAAAACACTCTGAACATAATGTTTGACTATTTTGGCTCGTCAACCAAGGAGATGGGTTTTTAATTGTGAGTTTGCATTGGGAATTGTTCGAATTTTACCAACAGCAAAAACTACATCCTGAGTTACATTTGTTAGAAATCTGTCTAAAAACGGCAGGCCTGGATTTGCAATTATATGAGTTTATCATGAATTTAGAAGATTGGATGAACTTCGTGAGGCTCACAAACAAACAGTAATATTGACATTCCATTGTAGGTACGAGTAGGTGAGGAACTGTGTCAAAAGTTCTCGTGAATGCCGAAGTAGACATTCATGCCGGGAGGTATAATGCGGTGTAATGCACATGTAGAACAGTTATATCTAAGAGGCTTCTCTCTTTGAGTGATGACTTCCTCAATTTCAGCCATCAAGAAAGCTAGTAGCTTGAACCCAAAGATTAGAGGCCTACATGGGAAGCGATCCATCCAAGTGTTGCTTTTTCTGATTGACCGGCTGTTTACTCTCTCTTTGTTTAGAGCTCTACGTAGTGCAGATTAAGTGCCTTGTTGAAGTGGAGCCCCAAACGAAAGCCAGGTCTTGAAGATACATGGGTGTGTTCTACCCTGTTGAATCAAGATGTTGTTGCTTCTTTCATGACCTTTGGCCACAATTCAAGGCCTTTTTCCGATGATCTTGCGATTACATAAAAGACATGGTGGGCCACTTGACACCTTTAGGCGTCGATCGGTACATCCACAACTCAAGGCCTTTCGTCAATTTTTTCGTACGACCCAAGCGTACAAATTTGAGATGATTTTCCGTGAAGTTCGTCATGAAGGTGAGTCAAATTATCAGCGTATTTGAATACCTTGAGAGGACAATTGTGCACGACCAATTGTCGTGAGCATTGACTGTTCAACAATTGACCTTACCCAGAAGTGTCCGTCAGTAATCCCAAACTTGGAACTGTTCGTGACATCTTATTCAATTTCCGTCAATGTTTCAGTAGGTGAAACCCACTGAAGCAAATCCAAAGTGATTTCCAATGAGAGCGGAGCCATGCATGGTCGCTTGGGTTTTGCGGATCAATTGAACATTTTCTTGGAATGATGACCATATCATCACGCCATCCATGAAAAAGGGGTTGTTGAATGGTTGACTAGATTGCTGGTTGGATGGTTAATCAGCCTGGCATACACGGGCACACCCCAGTTGATGGATTATGAAGGCAGATTTTTTCCTTTCGCGTGACCGATGGTTTTGGCTGGGAACTCAGAGATGGTTGCTTGTTTGTGAGTTATTGATGATTCGCCAAGATTTTCCCGAGCCATTAATTACTTCGGCAAATTGGATTTTGAAACTCTCAAGTATGGTCAATGTGATCTGGTCTGTGACTAAGGGTAGAGGGCGGAAGTAGGCATTCATAATTTGTGCTACCTGTGAAATTCTGAAATCAATAAGTGATCAAAAAACCATTTGACGGCTGGGATCAAAGTGGGGAGAAAATGAAGTCGGGCGGTTGTTTACTTACGTAAATTCCCGCTTCACGATCTTCATTCAACACCTTCATTCACTTCAATGTTGACTGAATGTATGGTTGTGACACAAGGAAAGGAGATCCCAAGGACAAGCAAATTGTACTTCAAAGTCTGCACACACTGATGATATTCGCGCTTTGAAGTTTTTTTGATATCCGGACAGATTTGTCTGCCATCTTGGTTAAAGCTAAAGTACGTGTATAGCATAAAAAGAAGTTTTGACAGAGCGCTGTCGTGGGTCATGATGAGCTTTTTGCACTAGGAAGAGACTTATTAGGCCACGAAGCAAGACTAATTGAATTTTGTTGTGATCAATGCTGGCATATCCGATGAACAAAAAAGTTGGAAGCCTTCGCAAGAAATATCCCCTTTGAGTACCACTGAGATCCTGGTTACGGCGCCCGAAATCCTTCTCATCTGGATGGAGTGACCTTCTTTCACAGGCGTCGGGGTTGTTACCTGAGTGCCAAAGCACCACATCAATCCAACGGAAATGCCAACCCCAAATTAACACTCACCAACTTCGGTAGAGCGTCTAATCAGGGGGAAAAACCATCAACCAAGCGAAATATTCAGGTACTATTCCGGTATGCCAATTGAAAGATTTATTGAATGTGATGGACACTTTGTATTCATACTTGACAGCCTCCGGACAATTGGGTTACATTGAAAGATATCAATTATCGATATTCTGGATCTTGATACAAGGTGGTTTGATAATGAAGTCAAATACCTCCTTGAAGAGGCAATGAGTCAAGAGTATGGTTATGATTCCCGGATCTCTGACGTCATCAACTTTTGGGGAATATCGCTTGGGGAAGAACTATTGCTCTGGTGCAAAGCATCCCCCTAGTACCTTCCAGGCCACCAGCCCAGTAATGATGATGCTTGTGCGATACCATTCAGGTGGCATCTTATCAGGTTATGAGCAAATTTACAACGCTCAATTTTTCACACAACAATCCTATCACAGAATGCATCAGTCTTCCTTGATCCTCGCCAGCTTTGCAACCAACCAGTCTATATTAGTAAACAAAGAGTAGTAGGCCCCAGCAGAATCGAACACCCATATATCAGCAACAGCAATGCCCAGCTATTGAGTGCTCAACTTGGTATAAGATCAAAAAAAGGTCCGCCCACTGAGGTGTCAAGCCTCAAAGACCCCAAGGAGAAGATGCAGTCGATTCTACAAATGCACGTGGTCTATGCCAATTGCCAAAAGACAGCCACCCCAGGATGGAATCAAGGTTTCAAGGCACATTAATGTGTAGATGTGTCATCGGATGGTTTTTCATCTTCCCCAAAGAATTTGAGGGCTTCTGACGGGAAGCGTCAAGGTCGCCAACGGAGATCAGGATTTGCTCGAAGAGGTGATGAATCTTCTTTACCGTGTTTAAATCAGGCTTGCCCAGCCTGTTGTTGAAGGTGAGGACGAGAGGGGGACGGTTTTTCCTGGAATGCACGATGTGGCCACCTTTTTTGTTACGGCTGCATGGATGGCAGAAGGTATATTTTAAGCCTTTTCTGCTTATACGTGTCTCTGAGCAATGTGGGGTGTCTTCGTGGATGTCTAAGTTCGATTAATTCAAAGCCAAACTGCAGCTGTTCCGCATTTCGATAATGTACCATCACCAGGTTTGTTCAAAATCCAGAGTGGGTTGTTGAATCCTCAAGCATATTGTCCACGATGTGGATTGAATGCGTGACATTTCTTTCGTAACCGGTTTTGCTTTACGACTGCTAAGGTCATTGTCATCAAGAGAGCCTAGATAAAGGCCCTACATTGATTTGGAATCCGAATGAATGGGTGGGTAATGGAAGGATGTTTGAGCGAATGCACCTAGAGGGAGGAAACTAATTTGAAACACCACCATTTCGTTTCAAAAGATAATAAGTCATTTTCACAGCACAGTCAAGAGTTCAGGATAATCAACAGTTGGTGGTAGATAAGCTGGAAGAGCATTTCTAAATGATGTGTTATCTCAATCAACAACATTTGATCTAGCCTCTTAGATTCACAATAGCCTGCAAAGTCATTAAAGCAATGTCATTTTGACCTTTTGAATTGCTTTGGTGGAGGGAAAAGACTTTTTTCAGCACTTAAAATTGAATTTAATTGAACCATATGAGAAGAGCAGTCATTATTTTCAATGAGTTGGCTTTAAGGGTCAAGAAATCCTCTACTCAAGGTCATGCTAATTATCTGACAAGACTAATGGGGTTAAGTAACACCAAAAAAAGGTGAGATACATATGAATGCAAATGCAAGGTTTACACCTGATGGAGTTGCTGTTCATGTCCTATAAATTAGGACCCAGGTGAATCAATCTGCCAAATGCATTCTTAAAACAACACATAATCCTGTTTTCTGCCTGTCTAATTTTGAGTAACCGTGCCAAGAATACTGGCAATGCTGGTTTAAAGACCCTTTGTTTTGTCCATTAATCCTCTACATACAATACTCTAGGGTACATACTTTATGTAGCTTCACCAGGGGCTAAATATATATTCTAATTCAAGCATTGGTATAGCTTCCTGAAAACATTTTTCATCACAATAAAGATGATCTGTGACCTTGCTCACCACTCAAACAAAGGGCAAGAGCACATCTTTTCACCTGCTCAAAATATCTCCCATGCATTTATTGGTGCAAACCACACATTGAATTACAAAAGAACACTTATCCATGAAGAACATGCATTATTTTAAACTGTTCTCGTCCTTGCTATAGGCCATACGTATATTTGGGTATTATAGAAATGTACAGTCCATCAAATAAGTAATTCCCTTGTACAAGCATGTAATCTTGTAATGGCAATAAATCATGACGTAAAGAATAATTGCTGAGCATTCCTCAAGCTCATTGGTTCAAGTCTCATGACCAAGAATTTACCTGCCACAATAAGTCAAACAAGGAAGTAAAGCGCAAGCTCTGCCATTGGAAACTGAACCCATTTTGAAATCCGCCATCCAATTCCGCTGGAGATCCGTTTGATTTGATGAGCAGCAGCTCCTTCCTCCATCATCATCCCAAGATTCCCCATACAAGGCAACATCAATCACTAATCAGGATCAGGGAAAAATACCCCCAAATAAAACATTGGTGCATGACTCTCTTACCCAATCATGATGGGTTTGTTTGATGAGGACATAGTCATTTTCATCACTTCTTTTGCAGTTGATCTTGACATTTGAGAGTGGTGTACAATACATCAAGGCTTGATCAATGAATCTGAAAATGTGAGGATTGTTACAAGCAAGCTCTGGGTCTCATCCATTTCCTGGAAGTTGCCATCAATTGAGCGCAAAGCTTTAGACAGCTTCAGACTACCTCTGACCCTCATATGGGCTATAATCAAATCAATCAAGCCATGTGGGCCTGGGTGATAAAGCAAGAGCCAATTCATTTTCCTTATCGGACTATGGCCAACAATGGTTGGCCATGAAAAATGGCTTTTATCCACCTAAACTCGTTCTCTTCTCAACTAAATAGAGGTTAAATACTGGCCACTTATTATTGTATTGCTTGAACCAGGGACCTAATCAGTTGCACACTATTCAGCAGACCAATTGAGTCCAATTGGGCAATTTTACCATGAAACAAACCATGCTTAACTCTGTGAGAGGCCTTGTAATGTGATTGTGGAAAAATGGGTGTCCAAAATTTGCAACTAAAACACTGCACGCGAAACATTTGAGTGCAACTTCGTCGCTCTCTGGATTTGCCAAGGAGAACAAATTCTTCCGTGATTACACAACAATGTTCATTTCAAAGGCATGTTCTAAATCTGATTTTAAGATGAATTGAGCGTCGATCTAAGCCGATCAAGGATCTCTGGCTTACGGGTTAAATGCCCAAGGGTCAAGGTTATCAAGCACTGACGTAATGTGATCATCGGGCAGTTCTTGAAGCTTGCCCATAGGTCAAGATCTTCAAAAGCAATTACGGGATATTGAGATAATTTGGGTTGCATGATACAATGATGACATGGCACTCCAAGGCGACGAGTACACCTTTGAAGCAAAAAATGTCAACAAATGTCATCATTGGCATTTGCTCGAAATGAGTTCATGATCATGCGACCTAGAGTTCGTGATCCGACGATATTGTCTAGGTATGAACATAAGTCACGCTCACTTTATAACTCTTTCCATCAGACTTTCTCCCACTGAAACGGAGAATTTTTTGCCACCAATAGGATTTGAACTCACGCCCATTGACCTGAAAGACTGATGTTATGCCTCTGAACTAAAAAAAAGCCTGTCAACACCATGACAAGAAGCTAAAATAGAAATAAAATTTAATCAGGATAGCTTTTTTCGTTTTATCTAATTTCATCCAGTAAAGCACGTTATTGTTTTGATCCGAAATTGCTAGTCTCAAGTCAAGGACTTTGGGTTTGGCGTTGAATCTTGATTCATGAACTTGGGATGTGCATTTGCACTTGCTGCACTTCATGTTCGAGACTTGAACCTGTGTTGTTGTTGTTGAAGGAAGACGATAATTACGCACATATTGCCACTGAGGCCGGAGTTCGGGGTATAAGATTTTCGTACTCGTACATAAACATTGCGCATGAGTTCCTTGGTAATTCATTAGTGCCCATGGCTCCTAAACACATTCTCCAAGGCAACACTTGGCTTCCGGGAGAAAACACCAGGGGGCGTTCCCTTGGCGATTCTTCAGAGAGTGATCTCTTTTCTTAAAGATTTCTATTGAAGATGAGCCTCAGAAAAGGTAGAATGAAGATGCGTCAAGGTAAAAAGGGAGAAGAAACGGAAGGACAATCAAAGAAGAGCCTTGAAACCACCACTCAAGTCTTCTATCGCCAATCATGAGTTTAATATTCAACGATCCTGATTTATGTTGCCGTTATCCTAAGGACAAAAGCGTCGTCTATGCAAATTTTTCACCTTGTACAACACATGTTTTTGAAACATGAGTCATGAAGAATGGGTAATGGAATCTTTGTCCACACCAGATTCAAGAAGAATCCAACGCTAATGACCCGGTCTCTGTGATCTCTTGCTAACAAGGTGTGTATTTTCATTCTATTTTAACACCATACGTGTTTACCCAAGATATATCGGGGATGTCCCTTGGTAGATCCTAAAACCAACGTGCCATGCTCTAAATCCGAAATGTGATGTTTGAACATGGTGCGTTTGTTAGTCGCTTTGTTTTCCGATTCTTGGGAACGTAGCGCCGTGTTTTCACAATCGGTGAGAATGCCGTAATTGTGAAAAAATGTCCTGACTGGAAATGAAAAGCAAATGAGTAATCGTCCTGGGATAACTTCCGCATCTAGCATTGTTTTCTCATTAGAGCGAAGATCCAGCTCCACTTCCTACTTGCCTTTGAAGTTGCCAAGAAAATAATCTCACCCCCTCTTTGCTCGCTTTTCATTCAAATATCTGCACATGTAAACTACCTACAACAGTTGTACCGTATTCCACTTCCTCTGTTCATTCAGTCAGTCAACCTGTCTAGCAAATGGACTCACTTGCCGTTAATTACCAACGCTTCGAACAATAATCATCATAAAAAAGCTAGGCTCTTCCGAAGATTCCAGGACCTCTTGACTCGTTTTATATTTTGGAACAAAAACAAGCTCAAATTCTTTTGGCTCTGATTGGCTATGAAGTGATTTTCTATCCTTTGTAAAGACAAAATGTTTTTGATTCCCTATGCATGTAAAAACTATAGTTGAGTGGTGATCATTTGACAAAATAAAATGTCATCAATTACAATGTCGTTGTCAAAAATTGTTGATAATCACAAATGCATTATTTAGTAGTGATGGGGCGAGTCGGGCAAAAGTCAGACTCGTACGAGTCCTTTGATTTTCTGACTTTTTGTCAGACTCGAGTACGTCAAAAGGCTCGAGTCTTTTACTTGACCCAAGTCAAACAAAAGGATTCATCTTGTTTCTACTAATCTAAACATAACGAATGAAATTGTCTTGCAAGGGCTGCTTTCTTGCAGGGTGAATTCATAACGAAAAAAAACCTGTTTACCGACGAAACATGAAGAAAAATTGATTTTTTTTTGACGAGTCCGGACTCGAGTGCTTTCTAAAAGACTCGATTGTAACCAATTCCTCAAAAATCGAGGAAAGAACTCGAGTATCGCCCCAGCAATATTATTTGGCCAAAAATAAAGTTAAAACATTTTGCCTCAAAACATGACGTAATCACTTCGAAGGGTTTCGGCTTTTTACGCTTGAATAAAGCAATCATCGGTTTTCCGTGTCAGATCGAAGTTTGAAAGTCTTAATTAAAAGCTGGTCAAAAACATAAGCATTTACAACTGCAATTAACCGAAGCTATTATCAAAATTATGTAATTGAAACTTCCGTAACATAAACAATTCCTCCCTACATCTACTGTACAGTAGTAAAGGCAATGGTTACCCGGATGTCTTCCGAGTAATAGAAAGCCCATCTAATTCAAATACACTCAAAGCCAAGTGCCTAAATTGATTGAAAAGGTACTTGCACTCATATTTTGAAGCAAAAATACCTGGAACCAGTTGCCCAAAGGGTCGCTTGGCAACGAAATGTCGACAGTACAATTGACTCTTAAAGTGATTGCGGTTGTTATGTGAGGAGTACTCCTTGTTTTTGAATCCCAGATTACGAAAAATGCGGAGCGATATTCCAAATACCATGGATAGTAACAACCCTGATCGGATCTTCCCCAACCTCACGATTTTATGAAAGTTATGCACTCACATTCAATACACATAAAAAATGTGTGATTCATGTACCTTGCACTATTTCGGGTTGTCGGAATTGTTACCAATCAGATCCCTTTGAAAAACATATGAGCACAATCTACATTCCAGTGAAAAACCCATCTCTGAAACCCTCACCATGGAAGCAACAAAGCCTGTCAATAGCTTGTCGCATTTTGAATACATAACTTTCAATAACAAGGTACAGCTCCACAGGAAGCTTATTTGAGGAATTTTCATTTTTTTTTTCATTTCCGTTTCTCGAAGCCTGCAATTCAGAGCTTAACACATTGAACGAAACCCCCAAGACGACTAAATCGCTTGTCGACATCCTTGCTGTCCTTGATATCAACTGAGATAGGGTCATCAATGGAGACGATGAACACGTTGTTTAGCCTTTTGGTCGAAACTCGGCCCTCGGATTTGACGCCGGTCATGATTAAGGTAGAGATGATGAGAATGATGATGACTAGGCAATAAATACCACCTGCCATGAGCAATCGGTTTTTCGATCAAGATGCGACAATCCTTAAATTTGATTCGCCAAACTAAAAAAAAGACACTAGGCTTTATAGCAAATCTGTGCGTTTTGAAAATCACCTTGAAATGGTTTAATCTCTGGCGGGATCTGCTAATCGACTAAGTATAGGAAATGAGGCAACTACTATACTTTATCGAAACCATTATTTTGCAAATTTTATGTACTAGAATTACAAAATATGATTAATAAGCCTATGGTTTTTACAACGTTTTGCTTTTAAACATGAACAAAGTTACTTTTATAGCCTTTTCAAACGAGACAAAAAAGAAGACGCACAATTTGTCATTCGTCAAGTTTTAGACGTGTCGTCAATTACTTCTATCCAAAACTGACATTTTCAACTTCCCGAGTACAAACAGTGAAATACTTGGGAAGTGTTGAGATTCACTCCTGCCCCCAAAATACGTTTTAGATTCGATAAGATTCTGCTAAAGGCTTAATCCCTGAGGTGAACTGTCTTTCATTATCGAATCCAGTTGCCAAACATTGAATCCGTTTTTGCCTTGAAGCAATGACATGATTCATGTTTTCAACATCAGCAAGCTTCTTCAAATTTAGGATGCTTCCAAGATTCAAATATGAAATTGGGGAAAAAACATTGGAGCTTAGTCCTGGACAAACAAATTGTGTAACAATCCCCTCGTTGGCCACATTGTTGTTCAAGGTATGGTAGGCATTCATTTA
The DNA here is from genome assembly GCF_007210705.1 of Tigriopus californicus. Lineage (NCBI taxonomy): Eukaryota > Metazoa > Arthropoda > Copepoda > Harpacticoida > Harpacticidae > Tigriopus > Tigriopus californicus. The sequence goes on along the minus strand of NC_081441.1, from coordinate 9,883,312 downwards.
TCCCAAAGTATCTGGACAGACGTTCAAATTTTCGAGATGTTCTCTGCTTCCTTAAGTTTCTATTCAAAGCATTCCAAGCCCATTTTGCTCGTATGAGACAAAAGCATAAAGCATACCTGTCCTTGAGCTTTACTCCGTTCATCTTTTCCCTCTATCTCTTTTGTCTGTTAAGGTTGTCTTTATCTAAGTTTCTTGAACAACAATGCCAAGAAACTGGATTGACCCTCCAGGGAGGGTTTGTTTCCATTACTTAGGAATATTTCCGAGCTTAGAAAACAGCTCAAAAGTCAAGTCATCTCGAATGCGAAGGCAACGTTTCCTTGTTCTGATGGACCCATCCAATTCTAATGAATAATATAGAAGCTGCCAAGGCTTCATAGCCTCAATATCTCATATTTGCCTTCGACAACTGGCGGAGCCGTTTTACCCACAAACTTTGATGACACGAACCAACAATTAAGATGTCTCTGAGTCCTTCTTGGTTATAAATTGCCCATAAAGTCAAGCAATAGAGTTACAATTTGGAGATGATATCTCCACCTAAGACAACAACCCTGGGCTGGCTGGCTTCAAACCTCGAGGACAAAGCTATTCGAAACGCCTTCAAGTCACGACCAAGGATTCAAATCAGTGTTGCCAAATGCAGAGTGAAGAAAAACAACTGGCACGATTTTCACGTGGTTTGCGACTCGCAATCTCAATTGGCATGCTTGATGAGACTGAATAAGGCGGTTGATGTGGGTGATGTGGGTTGTTGACCCACATGCTCAATAACGTTGAATGGAATGCACTCTCACTGGACACAGCAAGAAATTGGCTCCCTTTGTGTGTATCGTATTTCGGCGAAAGTTAGCACAGTTTTTTGCGGGGAGTAGAAAGATAGAGATAGAGATGGCTCATGTATTTGGTTGAACGAAATGTGAGTCCTTTTGATTTTCTACCTGGCAGGGTTTTTAGGTCAGAATCGAAGCGTAAACCAGAGTGGTGTTTGTTGGTTGGCTGGTTCAATATTGAGAACCTCTCCTGAGATATTTAGCTTTGCAACTTTCCATCTTCAGAGCGTCCGACATTGCATTCCTAAGCGGAGACTTTCAAGTTTTGTTATACCGGAAATACAAAACCAGTCGTGGCAATCCATACTTTAAAGAGGTTCCCGTTCGTTTTGTTGTTTTTTCGTCCTGACATTTGACCAACCACAACGAGATTGTTTGGATGGAAAGGGTTGCAAGAAAAGCCGGGTCATTTTTCACAAAAGGACAGACCTGTCCATCTTTCCCGTTTCCGCCGTCGTCTATCCTGCACTTAGGAAGATGTATTTTGAACAGATAGCATGAGACCCTTGACATTTGTTTCGCCTTCAGGAATGCCACGATCTCATTTCACAGGTTTTAACTCAAACCAAAGAGGAAGATGGTACAGTTTTTTGGTGCTCCAACACATCCGAAACAGCTCCGGGTTACCTGTACAGGGTGTGTCAGAAGACGCTTCAGAATTCAGGCACTTACAGGATAAGATAAGAGCAACGTAAATAGGGTCAATTGATAAGGTTTGCTGAGCGGGTTTTTGTGGGGAAATTCCAGTATGTGCTCACTGAAACCTAGTCAACTTTAACTTGACTTGTTTTATGAGCACCCGGTTGCGCCACGGAAAGATGGGCGCAGTTCCTCGAATGTCAAGGTCTTTGTAAAACGACATGAAAACCAACTTAGATCCACCTAACTTCTAACTGGAGTGGGAATGGAGAATCTACGGCAGATAACTTCTTCTTCACATGATATCCAGATCAAGCTGTTTGACTCTTTGCCCTAGTATAAAAGGTATCCGATCTTGATCACGAATCGTCTCCGAAAATCAGTCGGTCACTCGCATTCAAGCACCAAGATCTCCCTTGGTTACCCATTGAACTGGCTCAAAATGCATTTCGCGGGGTTATGCAAACCAGGAAGTCTTTTTCAGACTCGATTCATGCCGTTGTTTGGGGGGGGGGAAGGGGGGAAGAGCATGAAGCAACGAATTTTCATCTCCAGAGGATTGGACTTACGGTCAAGCGTGTGACCTTCAGTGGCGCCCTCTTCGATTGAATATTGCATACCCAAAATCGGACGTTGGTGGTCTTTAATTATGGCGGGATGCATGCGCTTTTTTCCGCTTCTTTAATGACGAACACAAAATCTAAAGTGATCCCAATACATATAACGAAGCAGGAAGCGAACCTCTTGAGATTGGATCAAACCTACCTCTCTGGCTTCGTGCCTCTGCGGTCATAGATATTAATTTTCAAATTAACATTCCCGTTCATAACAGAGCTTTTTTGGTCATGGCGTGTAGGTTTCGAGGTTGAATATTCACATAATCTTCATTCATCTTCTCAACTTAAGGCCGCCACCACCACCACCACCAGCACCACTACCACGTGCGTCTTCTGGTCATGGTCATGGACACTCTCACTTTCTGAATGTTTGGACAGTTTATCACCAAATTTGGTCTGCGAAGAAAGGATGGTTTCCCCATTTATCAATTTCTGTACTGGCTGACCGTTGTCAAGTAGGATGTGTCAAATGAAAGACATCCTCAAGGACGACCGATCTTTGGGTCAATTTCCAGATCGCTTCAGGGTCACCCTGAACTCTTTATACATACCAATCGTCTACTTGAGTGGATTTGTGACGTGTACCATTTACTTTTTTTCAGGTGTGACCTTCACCATGAACAAATCGACATAGGAATCGGAGGAATATATCAACGCTGGTGTCGAGCTCAATATGAGGCTGAAAACGTCGTTGAACATGAATGGAATGCTGTTGTCAAGTGTGTGCTCGATGGCATTTTTATTGGGCCTTATTCACACAGGTAAGCCGTGGGTTTCTGATGATGGACTGAATGACCGGTTCCGTTGAGTTTCGAGTGTTTGGATAGAGCGGATGCAATCGACTACAATCTCAGGGGCCAAGAAATCTGTGTTCACTTCCTTGGGAAGTTGATCAAATTTACAATTTACGTGCATAATCATCCACGTGTTGACATGCAAAGTGAGACTGGTAACGTCATGTTTTTTGCTAAAGTAACGTGTCTTATTAAGCGACCACAAATCCGTGAGACGATTCTTCTCGCCAGTTCCTGAACAATTATTGTTTTCTAATATGTTTAGTACGTGACGAAGGTCCGTTTGAAGCGGTTTGGAATTTGAGTTGTCGTGTTGGCTGGAATCAATCTCTGGTTGTCCGTTTTTTTGTGGATGAGCGAAACCGGTTGAGCTTTTCCGGACACTCACCTTTTGAGGATGGATGTTGAGGCGCTTGTGCGGATGTACGGTACAGCAGGCTTTTCCGGACACTCACCTTTTGAGGATGGATGTTGAGGCGCTTGTGAGGAACTCTACTCTAGAGTTCAGAAATTGGATTATGAGCATTTGCACTGATTAGTCGAACGATGGGAGGAAGAAACATCTCGGAATCCATACAACATTACGAAGAAAATGCCCTCAACAGCTATCTTGGGTACTGCTTTTTTTTAGGTTAAGCCTCTACATACGGTCACTAAAATTGATGCTAAAATCTGGGGTCGGACAAAGCTCATGAATGCTTCTGAAAACGTATGGTATCTCTTGTACCTTGTTTAAATACTGCACAATCCCAACCTTTCTGGTTTTAGAGGTCTCTTATTTCTGCAATGTAGGTATCTCGTGGAGGAAAAAGTTTCAAATCCGACACCAGGGGTTGAACCTACGGCTTTTGGGGAGGCTATACTTGCTCATTTATCGCAACTGGATACTCGAAAATTCTGACAACTCGGAATATGTTAGTCTACCCAGAATCTCGATCCAAGTGGAGAAAAGTTCGTTTGTCCCCTTTCGATCATTGGAGACAAGATTTTCAGGCCAAGAACAAAAATATGATTTTCCTACGATTGTTGAATCCATTGCATTTTTCTTTGCATTCATTAGCAAGAAAAAGCGCGATCCTTTACCTTGTGTCAATCTTGATTCGAGTCACTTTGACAGTCTCTCCAGCTTTTGACAGTCTCTATCTTCTCCTAGCTCCAAAACAGCATGGGTGCCAAAATCCACCCTGGAAACGTCAACTCCCAGATAAGAGATGGCAATGACTTGGCCGACCAAATGCAATTTCTACTACCTATTACCCCTCACCGTTATTCGCTATTCTCCATTCCGTAATTCACTCCACTTTAGCCCCACTTGAAGGCTTGAAAACCCCTGTCCTAATCCCATTTTTCATCGGACTTTTGGCCCATTGTTCGGCTAATTTAATCACAACCGTCTACGCGAATGCAATGTAGTCAAATTGAATCTCAATGACAACGTCAAATCCATTGGGCCAGAGCGAGTTTCTCGTGACTGGTTCGCACACAGGAGGTTTCGGCCCGCCAACCCACCCATCCACATGCTTGCTGGACCTGCACATATTTGGCACAAAGGCCCTCTTCTTCTTTCATCTGTCTTATCTATGTAGAGACGGAGATTCCATTAGAAGCTAACCAAAGTAGGTCTAACCGAAGACGACAACAACAACAACAACAACAACAACGGGTTCAATTGGATTTGAGTCGGTTGGTAAGATGAACGAAACAACGCTTACTTGACATTGGATAAGGAGGTGGTCCATCAAGATTTCATCCACTTTGGAATTTGTACCTCGGTGCCCAGGCCCCCAAACCCCAAACGTGCCGTGCAAAAATGATGAATCGCAAACGGAGGATGGATTGATCTTCCGAGAAGATGGAGATCTTGGAAGTTGGAAGGTTGGAAGGTTGGCTTTGTTGAAAGTTGGACGCTCTCACGCTGGGCTTGTTTTTCCAATCCTGCTCTTTGATGGTTGACTGCAATGGTAAACAGAACCGAATGTCCACGTGCTTGCCAGACTTCTCCAGAGAGTCAACAGTCGATAGATAGTTACGACCTACTGTACATAGTAGTACACCATAGTGTGAGACAATGTTGTGCACGTAGGAGTAAAGATCCCCGAGGTGTCGGCTGTTGGTCATTGACACCCATAAAACTGGAGCTGAATGAAATCAAACCTTTAGGTTGAGCAGTTGCATTGCCAGAAGGCCTCGAGAGAGCCTCCCTCAAATTGAGACAAAGATCTTGAGACAAATTGCTACAACAAGACTGAAGGTTTGGGGAGAAATTATGGACTCATTAGTCTGCCCGGTGGATTTACGGCACCCGTTTCTTTTCAACTCATTCCTCGCATGTGGAGTCTAAAGCTCTTTGGAGAAGCTCAAATTCTTTGCCCAGAGGTTAGTGTTATGTTAATTCTGTCTCATTACATGAGAGTTGCCTGCAGTAAAGACAATGGACTTCTGACCCTTTTTAGATCGATTCGGAAACTAAAGTCAGCACAACTTATTTTTGAATATCAACTGTACTTGCCAAGCGATCGTATGCACTATGATGTAGTACAGTAGTATATGGGAAAATATTCAAGAGTCTCGAAGACATACCTGGAATTGATGGGATGCTCTTCAACTCGAGTGTATGAGCATGAGAGACACCTGAAAGCCATTCTGAACCGAATAGGCCTCAAAAGCCCGAACCAGATTTGGATGCCGAGCCAAACGTTTCTCCTTTGGCGGTCCGACATCTAATCAGTTCAAAGACGACTAAAAGTGCGTGTCAAGGAAGTGAAAACCCCTGGGTTGTCCTTCGGTTCGTCCATGCGGGAACGCCCATTCATTAGCACGACCTTTGGACGCTTACAACCAAATTAGAGGATGAATGAAGAGGCTGGACTGGGACTCTTTGTTCTTCCCAGACCCAATGAAAAGACACATGAGTAATGATCTTTGACATCCTGTGCAAATACATCAAGTGAATTCTTACAGGGTTAGGGAGTACCTGGTAGGCATTCAATTTGTCCAGATTTGCGACGACGTTGGTTGGTAAATGATGTGGGCCTATCCTGATGAAAGGAAGAGACAAAAACGGCCTCAAGATCACGTAGACTCAACTGTTTGATAAGACTTCTGGGCATTTGACATTCTTGGAGAATGCCTCCCAAGAAAAGATGGCAATCGCTGCTTTGCCATTTTTGGGTCTGGGAACCTTTTTGAGTGCAAGTTGAGGATGACTTTGAAGCTAGCGGGAGAAAAGTATCAAGTGAAATGACGAATAAGGAATCGAACGAGTGAGCTCTAATCGAGAATTTCCACATGAACTAACAAGTTTCTTTCCAATACTACTAGATGTCATTTGAAGAATCCATGCATTGATCTAGAGTGTCACTTGTCGCTTGTCAGAGCAATCTCGTTCGAATAATCGAATCTCTAATCAAGTATGCGAAAGATTTTTTCCCCTTTCAATGCAAAAAGAAATTCTCGGGCTCCTCAAACGTCTTTGGATTTAAAGCAAATGACATGGTCACCTCAAGATGTCTTGCATAAAAACTTATATGGCAAGAAAGCCCGCCTTATCAATGACAGGTTTTATGAGGCTAAAAAGACCAATAGTTTTAAAAAACCGAATCTTGTCAAATCATATCAGATAGCGCATTTTACATCTAGCTCAACGTTATGCCCACTTTTTATGAACTAACAAATCGTCTGTCATGGAATTAGAAATAAAAAACTGTTGACATGGCCAAAATAAGATAGTAGAATATTTGCATGATCGTTTAAAGCGAAAACCTTAAGGCAACCCTGGCAGTTTATTAGGGTTCAAGAGTTTTTTTTCGATTTTGAACAAAACTCATGCACAAGCCACAATCTCTGTCTGCGATTTAAACCTTACAACGTCTTTGAATGTTCGATGCTTTGCAATTAAAGAGCGAATTCACATTTGCTTTCGGAGACTTACACATTACGCTTTCATCTTTCAAATCATGGCTAAATGATATCAAAAAGACTTGGCATTTTGTTTTAACTTTTTTGTCAAATTTGGTGAGGCTGAAATTGTTCTAGAAACTATCTTTGATTCGTACATATGCCAACTTAACTCTCCTGGTTTAACATGTTTTTCTAATCAAGCTGGGTTCTTTATGGTAAACGCATACATTCATGTCGACAAAACGAAAAGCAAAAAAAGACCATAATTCAAAGCTGATCATAGTAGGAATGCAAATTATGGCATTTAAATCAGGAAAAAGCAAATCCAACTATTGGCTCTAAAAGGGAAGCTCTTTGTTTATCATTAAAACAAGAAAAAAATGACTTGAGCTCGTATCAAATAGCTTTGCAAGTGATTAATGCCCAAAAGTTGCAAAACACATGTTTTTGGGCGAATCACCTGAAATTCCGAGGCCTATCCACGACTTCTGTAGACAATGTAGCTCGGATCACTTTGAATGACAAAACCCGCCATACAATTGACCGAAAATGATCTCTGATGATCGTGTCAGAGCAACCATCAACGATTCCAGGCATGTTGCTCAAGGTGGGGTCGACAACGAACTATAATCCAAATGGTGTCTAATCATGGTGCATTGGTCTGTTTGGACAATTAACTCTCAGCTCAGTTCGCATTGCAAATGGATTGATCCACCAAACTCATCTCTGATCTGAAGAAAGAACACGTCAATACTCGAGTTGGCAACAATCAATTGTCAAGCCCAAAACACTTCAAATTAGTCGGAACAATGAGATCCTTGTTCGCGGAGCTTTTTCGAGCTCCTTCTTTGTTCATTCTCTCAGCATAAAAAACAAGCTCTTTTTAGACGTAGTATTATCATGCGATAGATAATCCCGATCATCCCGTTGACTGAGTTTTGATTTTGACAAGTCCAAGTTTTAAGTATTATGCCGTTCTATTATCATTATTATTTTTTTCTTCTTTTTGGATTGATTTTTCACGGGCTTTTCTAACCGCTACAGAAAATGTAATTCCCAGAACTATTAAAATGAAAAGTTATAATTCGTCTAATTTACGCCTTTTAATTTTTATATGACATTTGGTCTGCCAACGAGTTTGAGAACTTCCTTCCTTATTCGTTTCTACACAGTGTACATATTCATAGAATTTGATCATTTTGCAAAAAAAGTGTTTCGTCACTTATCGCTAAAACCTGCGATTTAATCTCCAAAAATTGAAAAGCGATTTGCCTTTTTTTTGAATCAAATCATGATCAAAGAAACTCTGAAGATCGAGTTGTTTTAAGTTTCAAGTGTCTGCAATAACACATCAAATTAAATGAACACAATGGTCAACAAAGATAGAACCAAGTGTATCTTCCTTCAAACAATTTTTCATCTATTAATTGGAACCAAAAAAGCAAAGATTTTCTCATGACGCGGCCTCTTTCATTGTCTTGATGACAGAACAATCAAAGCGAAAGCAATTGGTCGTTTCAATGCTTGATAAGACATCCCGTGGCCCAATTTGGATTGGTTCGGCAACATCAATCACGATTGGAAATCCACTTTTCTTGACGCACGCAACTTTTTAAGTTCTTACTTGGTGTCTAATTTGATGACATAGAAACAACTCTGGGCGTGGCTCGGCTTGAGACGAGATATATTCATGTGAAACCGAGGTGATCTGGTCAAGAATTATCTCCCGATTGAAGTGAGACCACTGAATTCGGAGAGCCAAGACTTGCTTACTTGCACTTTTGAAAAGCTTGTTTTCAGAAAGTGGGTCCCTTATCGTAGTGTTATCAGATTAGAGCATTGACATTGACTTATGATCGATCAACGCTTTTTGTGAAGCTTTGTCGACAGATTTCCTTTCCCATCTGTCCGTAATCTTGAACTTATTTTAGTACCAAACATTCTTTGTTTTAAAGGAAAATGAAAACAAAGTGTGCCATAAGATTTCTCATTAACACCATCTTCAAGATGCTCAGATGAAATGCACCCTCTTATCAAATATTTGAACCATGGAAGCGAGACAATCAAAGTTGATATTTTTCCTTGATAGATGTCGCTGTCTGCTTTTTAATACCAAAAGATGAACACAACCCATTTCATCACTCCGATACCCAAAACAAATGTCTACAATACGAAACATAACATGTAATGCATTCGAATGAGTGTGTGCATTTCCAGCGCTCGAGTAGTCCATCTCTCCTAATCTTTCGCCGAGTGTTTCTTTCCTACGAAAAATTGAGGCGTCTGCCTACGAACTTGTTTGCGATGAAGAAGTCTGATTGCTTTAGTAACGCTTCATGTGTTTTGAAACTGGAACGTTGATGGATGGTTCTTAAAGCCTTATGGGATGTATACCATATCACTGCAAGTGTAATTCCTCGTGGTGTCACAAATCCAATCCTTGGACAATGGGCTTCCTCAAATTCAGCCGCGTAACGGTCTCCCACCTAAAAACAAGCTCTTTCATGTTACATAACGCCCTTGAAAGCTGAACGAAAAGCACCTTTTTGAGGCGGCAAGAAATACAAAAATTATCTACAACCTCCAACAACGCCATGGTTCTTACCCACCACAATGAGCCACCCTAAAGCCTCGCACTGGCAATAGAAAACTATCTCGGATTTACATCATGTTCAGGGGTGGTTTTTGTCCAATGATGAACTGGTTTGGCTTTTACCATTGTCGGATATATCCAAATTCGTCCAGACAGGAGGCACTTCTTCATGCATTTTCGCCCCGTGAAGATCGGTATTTGATACCACAGGAAACTAAGTAATTGTAACGATGGGCACAAGTGGGAAAAATGGACCAAAATTACTTTATGACCCTTCCATTTACGATCCTCGAGTATCAACTTTGGACACTTCAAAAGAAGATCTAAAATTCAATGTGCTTTTCGAAGTGGGGAAATCGACGAAATTGAATCATAAATAAGCTCCACTCGAGTGAAAGACGCCATTAATTGCTGGCCATGGCTCCTCCATTCCTGAAAATGGCACACCATAAAGGATCGCCTTGGATGAGATAGAACTCCAAAAGGGGATGCATTCGCAAACTTTTTGTTCCAACTCTCCCATCAAAATTCTAACGGTTCACCGAAATCTTTGGTGTTGGCCGAATGTACCATCAAACACTCAGATGAACCACCCGAAACAATGGATATGTATTTTTACACATTCCTTTATTGTAATGAATCATCTTTTATTTAGAGAGAGTGAGCGAGAACATTCACATTTTCATGGGTTTGAAATTCTAAAACACTTTGCTGTAAGCCGTATGGAAAAAAACTCGGTTTTACGAATGGTCATTTTCCTTTTAGCACCAATCCGCTGGAGCTTCCAGTATTATTTTCTTTGCCACGTAAGTCAAGAAATAACAAAATGAAGGACTTTTCGGGGACATCTCAAATTCATGGAGTCGAAGCTCAAAACTCAAACCATCCTTTGTTAGTGATGTAAAAGGCTTAATCCTTATTTGGTAGCCTGGTTTGATGGTTGAAAAGGCTCACATCTCCCATTATAGCACTGGCATGAATGAATTCTCGAGTTCACCTTCATTATTGTAAAAAGAAGAGGTGCAACGGTCTGATTATATAAGAAACATGGCTCAAGAGAGGACTTGGATGTTCGAATTGAAAATTGAACTTGTTAGTCGTGTCACATTTTTAGACAAATTATGTCTCGATCGAATTAGGAATCTATTTCTACTGAGATGCAATATGTTTTTAATGCAGCTTAAAGAATGTGGGCGGGGCAAACAGTTTGATTTGCGGTTTCGAGACCGACGAAATGTCATTCTTAAATTGGTTCTTGATATCATTCAATCAAAAATCAATAACGTTCCCACAACCAATATCGATACTCTCGTATTTCGTAATGACTAGTTTAAATATTTGCATTAATTGTATCATCAAATCCAACTTGAAATAAATAATCGAACGTTTTTTTTTAAATCTATGCACGGAACTACTGACTATATTGTTCAAAAAGTCTACCCATCCCAAATTAAGAAGTCCATCACATCAGACTCATTTTGTTGGTTGCACGTTTTAGTAAGTAATTCGTGAATCGGAATCAAAGCGAGCGTCATTGACATGTTGGTTGTAATTGAAAGACATCTTGAAGACTTGCTTTGTTACCTTGACGGGATGAACCCATCTCACAGGCAACAGTTAGAGCGATGTTATTGTCATTCTAATTGGCCTTACCCATGTGACGAGCCTGATGCAAGTTAGGTAACAAAGTGTTGTCTAGGAAAATGGAGTGGCAGAACCTCAAGTCTCCAATGGTTATCTATTCCATTCATATGTCACCTTATCCTCTTTCATCTGAAATGCTCTTTAAACGGCCAACAAACACGTTCAAGTTTCGCATGCAATAATAATCAACTTGGATACGGCTTTGACACTATAGAAAAATGGAAGAGCAATTCTAAACTCGAATGGCTAGAATCTCTATTTCCCGGAAGGGAAGTGGTAAAATGGAAAGTGTGTCAGCAAGTCAGCTTTTGGGCATCTGTCTTTTATTGCCAGGGTGCCCATTAAATTGATGCCCTCATCTCCGTTTGTCTGCAAAGGTCTGAAATGGCTCGTGCAAAAGTGGTCAAAGTTTTGAGCTTAGCACTAAAGAGAGGGTGTTGCAAAGAATGCGCCAAGGGAAAGAATTCGATTACCTCGAACAGGAAACTATTCTCCCTCTGAAATGAAAAAATATGCCAAGGCTACTTGGGTGGTCATAACATTAAGTCATAACAAGATTTGATCTTGATTGCGTCTTCAGAGATCTGTGGGTCATTCAAGAAAATTAAAATCTAAACTCAATCATCGTTTCCCCCTTTCAGTGACCGGATTATCCTGTTACAAATGTGGAACGCTAGCAGACAGTGCCAGAAATGTGCAGGACTGTGATCCCTCCAAACGATTCCAAGTGGAACAATGTGGGATCAATGAAGCATGCGTGGTATTCAAGCGATTATACAAGAAGGGCTCAGGTGAGATTGGGCAGAGTTGGGCATCTGAAACGAACCGAATTTCAACATCAAATCTCTTGTATCAATAGCGAGTCTCCGAGGCTGTTATCCTGTCAGTGATACCTTGCCCGGTTTGAGAGGAGCTCAAATATTCCCCCAGCGGGAATGTGACTTCCAGCCCAAGCGGCGCTCTCCTGTTAAGGTAAATCTTATTAGTCGGATGCTAATAATCGATTCCATCACGCTTTTCAACTCCTCTGATACGCCTCATTAGGTCTGTATGTGTACAACGGATCTGTGTAATGACATGGAGTACGACATCCATTCGGATCGAGCCCGGCGTCTCTTCAATCAAAGTTTGCCAACGGATCCGAGATTGCAATCCACCAATCAATAGCCTGATCTCATGATTCAGCCGTCAGAGAGACAGACCTCTGGATCAACATCAGGTGGGTATTTCCAGGATCCTTTAGAAGAGGAGGAATGGAGTGGAGATACCGAGGACTTCTTATCTCTGTGGGACAGTTGGGATAAGAATGCAGATGAGGACGGAAATGGGAATGAGATTTTGAAACGGACACCTCGACAAGCCAGTCAAGGTAAGACACCCACCCGTGTATGGTTGTTCCCCTAAATATGACCTTAAACCGTAATTCTTAAATTGCACTCTCGACCACGCGTGATGAACGTTTAATGTCAGTAGGTGATATCATGCATGTCATCGCTTCTTTCCTAACCTTTTTCTTGGAATTAAGTTCCTTGTATCATATGTAGAAATTTAAATCCGTTTCATCCTTTGAAATCCATCTCTTAAACCCTTGTATAAAGCCGGTGAAGGTTTAGAATGTTACTCCTGTGGGAGCCTCTTCAACTTCTCTGCTCCCTCGTGTCCAACTTTCGACCCATTGAACCGTGGCCAGCGTCAAATTTGTCCCCCTGGTCACGGATGTCTCCTCTACACGTGGAAGAAATCCGACACGGAAATAGGTACACTCCACTTTAAACTGGTTCCACCCCACCGGACACAAGGAAACATAAGCCTCTTTTTCTCTCACCGTGGAACAGGGTCATTTAGAGAATGTTTTCCTACAGTGGCGCCATTGGGTCAGCAGCGGATGCCGGTCAGCGTGACCAAAAATTGTCAACTCCAAAGAACTCAAACTGACCCGTCATCGTCCATCCGGGCTTGCATTTGCACTTCCAACCTTTGTAACGATAATCCAAACGAGGGGTCTAAGTCCACAACGGGTAAACCGAGAGGAGCATGTTGGTGGTTGCTTACACCCAAAGCTCTAACGACTAATCCACTTCTTCAAGCTTCTTCTGTCCACCTTCTTCACCTCCTCTGCCCTTCTCTATCTCTATCGCGACAAGTTAGCCATGGTTCAACACCTCAAGAACCTACTACCTTTAAAGTGCCAGCTCGTTCCACTGCATGGTAGACTAAAAGGCTGTGGCGAAATAAATTGCATTCTTTCCAGCACTGCATGAACTGACTCAACGCTTCCGACGACAAAACCCTGGACCTTTTTTGACTCGACTTCCCGCTTCGCGCTTTATTACTGAAGCCACGACAAACTCCGAAAGCCGACCAGGCGACCGGCCCCAATCTTTAAGCAGATTGAACGACCGTTTGAGACAGTTCCCTTTCTTCCAAAATTCCGGTAAGATGTTCCCACTTCGACTCTCTTCCGTGTCTCTCTGTCTAATCTCGAAGTTTGTCTCTCCTTTGATAAAACACACAGATTCATTAAAGCGCTTGCGGAATGAGGGGATTGAAGGTATGATCAACTCAAGTTTAAATTCACTTCCGGCAGCACCCACTCTATTTGATATTAATTCAGGCTCGCCAATGGATTGCAAATGGAGTGATTTCACACAATGGTCTGGATGTTCCAAAAGCTGCAATGCTGGGATTCAAACTCGAGAACGCCACATTGTCATGTTAGCTAGGAACGGCGGCAAGCACTGTGAAGGCGAAGATAAAGAAACGCGTTTCTGTAACATCCAGCAATGTCCTCGTAAGGCTCCCATTTTAAACTTAGCAGAGGGAGAAAGATGAATCGTTCTGGTGAAGGTGTACATTGTAAATGTACATTGCAAATTATGCACGCCGGGTAGAGGGAGCTTTTGAAGGGCATCGAGCAATACACGCTAACTTTGTAATCATACCAACCCCCCAACCCACATCTCTCCCATGTACATAGACCAAACAAGCCTCTGTCTCACTCCCATCTCCTCCTACTCCTCCTTCTCCCCCATTCCTCCTCTAAACAGCATCTCTCATCACGTGAATATAAAAACCTAAATCCTCAGAGTATCGATAATTGTTGGTGAAGGGTTAGATTAATTAAGTACGCTTTCCATGGTTCCTAACCCCGATTCTCTTTGTCCCCCCCCTCAATCATCATCCCTCATAAATCAGCTACCCCAGAAGTCATTTGTCCCACGGTTAACGTCCTCGGAGCCACCTATGCCCGCTGCGATGGCGAGTACCGCATCTCCTCCGAATCAGTTGAATGGGCTCCAGATAGGCCAGTCTTCAAGCATGTCGGCAAGGATCGATACATATTTTGGAACGCAGGCGGCTTGGGCTGGTCCATCGGCAAACGGGATTATCTAACCACTGGAAGTCATTGGCACAGGAGTACGTTCAATGAAGGCTAGCGCGTGCGCTCACACCCTCTAAAATTGGAACTGTTTTCCAGGCGGTCTTGATTCCGACGAGCCTTGGCAAGGCCCCTGGGAGCGAGGGGTGGTTGTTGAGTGTGTCAAGGACAAGCCCAGTTTGTCTCGAGCCGAAAACTCTCCCGCCTCTCCGACGCTCAACCCAGACATTCTCAATGACAGGGCTAATCGAAGACCCGTCCAGTCCCTCCAAGGTTTGATTGAACAAACTACGACCTACGACCTACCGCTCTCGATTTGACAAGTAGCTGGGAATCAATCCCACCATACCTCTTGAGACTTGATCTCAAACAGAACAGACCAATTCCTTTGCCTTTGATTACCCAAGTCCTGGTTCACTAATGACGTCACTAAAACACACGTACCGTACACAAACATAGAACACTCTTCCACTTTTGCTGAAACCAGACTCACAAAATACAAGGACTGACCGAGGAAACACATTTGCTTCAATTAACACTAATTCAATAGCTTATGTCGTAATCGATCCCCAAGTTTGCTCGTTGGAATGGCGTGTTCTTTTTCGAGCTGATTCAAATTTCCCGCCGACAAACGTCAGCGTCTTGCAGTTGCACGCGGTCCATTTGACTAACCTCCTGGATATCTGACTGCCAAATACTAATATTACATTTCAACAAATAGGTCCAGTGGACTGCCTTTGGTCTAGTTATGGAGCTTGGAGTTCTTGCTCCGTTTCATGCGGCCGAGGAGTTCAGCAACGAAAACGAATGATTCTGCAAGAAGCTGAAAGTGGAGGACGATCCTGTCAAGGAGAAGCCACCGAAACCCGACCGTGCCAATCACGAGCCTGTCCAGGTCAGTGTCGATGATTCTCGAGCTCTCTCTCTCTCTCTTTCGTCCTTGATTCAAACAATTAGCTATTCACAAAGGTAGCCGTGTCAAGGGTTCAAGCAAAAAAGTGACGTTTACCGTAATGATCCTCAAGTGGTTTTGTGAGCAACAGCCAAGTGTCCGACAGCTCAGCAAGGGGTCTCCTTTGGCGCAATGTTCAGCATAACTAAAGTTCTTCGATGAGACAGACGACTCTATGACTGATATATCGACGGTTTTAATGAAAACATTGACCGTTCTTTCCAAAGAGGACTCTGGTGATAAATTCCTCAAGGAATACACATATTGAGTGAATGGATGGACACAAAAACCAATTGGATGGAATGCCCGGTCTTGCCAGGAGTCTGGCTAGAAAGCCGTTAGTTTCAGGACTTAATGAAGATGAGCATGCGGATTTAATGACCCTCGGGTCACACAATGAGTAATAACAATCTACGTACCTATTTTAGAGGCATAATCGTCTGATAAGTATTCAAGAAAACTTGCTTGCCCTTTTGAAGCTCTGGGTCAATTGCTTCGTAGAAACAACGGTGATGAACTCGACTTGACAGAAAAACAATTTACTGCTGACAACCCATCCTACCTACCAACCAACTCAGGTTTAAGAGTGTTGAACGACCCAATCTGTGGTTGCCAGACTACAATTTGTGCAACCGAGCAAGTCTTCTTTGGACTTGAGAGTTTTGAATTTCTCACATTGCCATGACAGTTCAAAGGAACAGACATTGTGGAAACAGGATTCCGTTCGAAAAGGTTGAATTCAAACGAGTTCACGCAATATTTTTGCTCGTTACGAATTTAGGCCCAAAGTACTAAGAACATGACGATCATTTCATGTGCCTGGCTGATTCTTGCAATGACAACCGTCCATTCATGACCTTAAGAACTTTATGTTATGCTTAGTTTAGGGTAGGAAAACACGAGATCATTACAGGGTGCTCGAACAGTATGCTTTAGGATGTTTCCCGTCACCTTATTGTGATTTTGAATTTCACGAAATCCATGCATTTTTAATACGTTGAATTTGTCCAAAATATGACAAACGCTGGCGAAAACGATTGGTGTTTTTTTGGTACTTGCTCCACAATTTGAAAAAAGCTTCTCATACCTTCAAAAACACCTCTTTTTGGAAAAAAAACAATATGGAATACTTTTCTCATTCCATTGTGCATGCCCTGTTCATGGTTGAGGAAATATTGCAATGTTTTAGATGAAAGTTGAATTGTGCCAGGTTCTCAAAAATTAAAAAATGTATCATATTCCTGTATGAAAATTTCACATCACAAAACATTGCCAATTACACCCACCATAACTTGATTTTTGTTACAAGTGGTTTAGAGTAGATACTACCGCTAGTTTTTTGATGTTTAGGATTGTTTTAGGAAGGTCCAACTCAAAGGTTTTGTAGTTGCAAAGTTGAGTCAAAATAAAGCACAAAATGATTGAGTGAGGATTGAGGTGGCAACATCTTATGACCAGAGAGCAAACACATACATAAGTGTTCAAAGTGACAACAAAAAATAACCAATAAAAATACTTTTGCGTCCTTTGTTGACCTGAGTCTCCAGAGCAAACAACTTTTAAGTTCAACTTTTTTCCCACCAATATGTGTTTACTCCATATTGGACTACAAACTAAGATATTTTCTATGCCATGCTCAAAGTCATTTGAATTTTTCAAACTTCCTAAGCACCCTGTATATGTCATGCAAAATCTTGTTAAGCGAGTGATGGGAACAAGCGGTAGGAAATATGGCAGAAACGTGTCAGACTCATTGCATGGTTCACGTTTGGTAGCTTGCAACCACTACCACCCAAACCACCGCCAACATCAACAACCGGCTTCTTTTCTCTTCCCTCGTTCCCTTCCAACAAAGACTAAAGTCACCAATGTGAATGGGTAACCAGACAAAAATGTTCAAATTGGGGTCATTTCAGAAAGTAATCACCAATTACCCGCCAAGGCTTTTAAGACTCAACATGATCTATGAAAATTGAACGCAAGTTGGTGGTAGTACGTTTACTTACATGCTTGTCCATAATTCGCCACTTATCTTTTGTAGTGGATTGCGAATGGTCCTCATATGGAGGTTGGTCTTCCTGCACGGCTTCTTGTGGAGGCGGCATCGAAACCAGAGAACGCACCGTGCTAACCGAGGCCAGAAATGGAGGGCGTCGTTGTATTGGACGTAATCGAGAAACACGGATTTGCAACCCTCAAAGCTGTTCAAGTAAGAGTTTACTGCTTTAAACCAATTCGCCCAACCTCCTGTATGTTCAAAGTCCCCAAGGAACCCAAACGACAATAATCGACCGCTAATGCCCACTAACCCTTTAAATAGGCCCCGCTTATCCTCATCCATAAAACCGAATATTGTATGATAAACGAATGTCTTATCAATTTGCCTCTGATAGTCGACTGTCGATGGACTGACTGGGGGAATTGGACCACGTGTACGCAGAGCTGTGGCGAAGGGTTTCAGGTTCGAATCCGGAAAACTGCCCAAGCTCCAGAATTTGGGGGCACTCCTTGCCAAGGAGAGCCCACCGAGATCCGAACTTGCAATTTGCAAGATTGCCCCACGACCACGAGTTCAACGACTACGAGTTCCACGACCGCTTCGAGTTCGACTACCTCGACCACCACAACGGAGAAAGTGGTGACAACTGATCCAAGTACGGTTGAGTCTAGTTCGATTCCAAGCACTTCCACTAGCACAATCAGGCAGGGATTTTCTCCACTTTTCGAACTCATCGCGAGCACCACCAAACCTCTCAAGGATGGGAGTTCTTCTCCTTCTACGGATATTTTCAAACTGTTAGCGTCGATTGACAGACCAATCCAGACTACACAACCGACCACTCTGACAGACATGATTAATATCACACAAAACATGACTTTTGAACCTACTGAGAGCACTTCTTCGAGGCCCAGTACTACCACTCAAGGCCTGCAATTACTGCAAAATAAAATTGATATTTTATCGTCTACACTAAGATCGACGGGAGACGACGACCTTGCGAGTGAGGCCTTCAATGATGGGCCTGGGGATAACTTGAGCTCAAACTCAGTGCAATTCCGAGAGGAATTGCAACCCGATATCATTAACGTCATTTCTGATGAGCTAGACGAAGAGCCACTTACCACGGTGGTTTCCTCATCATTCACCCCCAAACCAACAACATCAGCGACAACGATAACAACAACAACAACTACTACTACTACTATTACTACTACAACCACTACTACTACTACTACTACTACTACCACGACCACAACAACAACAACAACAACCACTACTACTACAATGACAACTAACACAACGACGGCTACAACAGTAACAACCACGGCCACAACAACGACAGCGACAACT
Organism: Tigriopus californicus; assembly: GCF_007210705.1. Classification (NCBI taxonomy): domain Eukaryota; kingdom Metazoa; phylum Arthropoda; class Copepoda; order Harpacticoida; family Harpacticidae; genus Tigriopus; species Tigriopus californicus. Next base: position 9,864,609 of record NC_081441.1, on the reverse strand, counting down.
ACCTCCACGCCCACAACAACAACTACTGCCACAACGATTGTTACCACTACAGATGAACCAACAACATCAACTACAACATTCAAAGACACTACTACATTCACCCCTGAGGACATAACTTTCCCCGAAACACAAACAGAAGCCCCGCTCGCCGCAAGTGCTGCCAAATCCTCAACAGCGCCGACAATTGTAACTACCCAAGGGTCGACTGTGACCGAAGCTATGACAAATCCAACACTTATGAGCACCGATTCAACTTCAACAATAGACACCACCAAACCCACGGGTTCCTCGACCCAAAAGCTCTCACCACCAACACTGATCCCTTCATCCTCTCAAAAGCCCCCGATCTTAGATACCACATTGTCCTCGACATTTGTATCCACACGGACAACAATGGCTCAAGGGGGTTCCATTCCTGACAAATCCTTTACCAACTTTCGCATTGACGACATACTATTTGGCGACGAAACTCAAAATCTGATCCCCGAGGAACTTTTGGTCTCAAACCAAATTTCTCAACTGGCTCAGACTGTTGAGGAAAACGGTGAAAGTCTGACTACTCGATTATTACTGGAACAACAACAGACTGTTTCCATGGATCAACAGAGCGACACAACACCATCCGTTGATCTTAGTGAGTACTCACTGTAAGGGCGGCTCTTCTTCTCTGGGATTTTCCCTTGATCCCTCTTTCTTTACATTTCTTTATCAAGTTCCACCACTTCTAAGCTCTATCCTGCAATGTAATCTTGTTTCCCTATCGGTTGAAGAAACTACCAATTTCCACCATCAAACTAAAAACGTACGATATTTCATCTCAAGCCAAACAAGATATAACACGTGGGTGTGTAAATACCACAAGGTACCTTTATCCTTTGTACTCAGTCTACCTTAACTTGACATTAACAGTTGTCCCCTGATGTACTCGATAACTAGTAAGACGATCCACAGACCAACGAAGGGCCCTTCAACATAGATCCTTCTAATGACAGTGACCAAACCACAAAGTGGCTTCTTCTTCTTGTTGTCGTCATCAATGGCCTCCCAATGAAGATCTGCTAGATGATATTCTCGACCATGATCAGTGGGCGCCTAGGTTCATCTGAGTCTTCTTCCTCTGATCTGTAGTACTCGACTCTGGTTACTCCGAGGGCATTCTAATGACCCTTCCGATTGATAACCTACCACCCTCCCCTCTTCTCACCAGACAGGGTGTTTCATCTCCGAAAATCTCCAACTCATGGCACTTGATGCCTATCATTCTGACGCCCCGTTATTCATATGAGTGCATGCTAATCTTCGCACAGCTATAATGTTTTGGCACCTACCACACGCACGGAGTTAGTCGTTACTTAGGATAATCATCGGTCTTCAACTCGAAAGAAATAACGGAGCCTAAAAGTTTCATTAACCATAAAGTCAGATATACCATCCTATCCATTCATTCATTCATTTATTCCCCCCCCCCTTATCCACACCCACACATCCGGTACCCACATTCTCTCTCCTGAATCATTTTCAGACAGAGACTCTTCTTCGTCATCATCATCATCGTCATCATCGTCCAATTCTGCGGCCTCCGATCGAAACTCTCGCGTTTCTGATCAGCGTCGTCGAACCGATTGTGAATGGTCAGACTATGGGGAGTGGTCCAAGTGTTCCAAGCCTTGCGGGGTGGGAACACAGACCCGTAGTCGGACCAAAACCCAAGAGGCTCGCAATGGAGGCCGCAGATGTCGAGGTCGCAGCTTCGATACTCGCATCTGCAACCGTCAAGAGTGCGGCGCAGGTCGGTCTCTCCTAGATCCTAAATTGCTCGAGTTAGAGCAATATAAACACAGAGCTTCACCAATAGACCACTTTTAAAAGTACTGTAGATAGCATTACGTTAAACGATATCTTATCGTAACATCACTCAACAAACCTAAACTCTCCTGTTTGATATCGACTGACTTTTCTGTATGGTTTCATAAACCAACACCTCTTTTTTCGAACTCTTTGTTTAATACCCGTCACTAAATGCAAGTAAAAGTGTAATATAATCTTGACGACTCTGACTGCAACAATGAACGCAATGTTTTTCCACCCTCATTTTGTGGGTCTTCCAGGATGTAACAAGCCCAAGTTCTACTATTGTTCATTCGAGTTCATTAATGCAGTTCTCAAACACATCCAGTTTCGCACCCGTAGACCATTGGACCGTCATTTCGTGTTCATTCAGACTCCGCACATTGTAAAGATTGGATCTAGTAGTCCATTGGCTTTGCTCTAATCTTCTAACCAAAGCCCGCCGGACACATCAAAAGTCAAAACCAAACAGAACCATATTGACCTGGGAGCTCGTTGTTTGTTTCCCGACAGTTCCCATGACCAACCCAACGCCATGGAAGTGATTATGATTGGAAATTGACTTTTTATTGCATTTGACCCGAGATCAGCCAGGCCTGAACTTCTCAAGAATGGACTGTTTTACTAGGCACCTTTGGGAAGAAAACCCAGGCCAGCGTGAGCAATGTCAAAGACAAAACGCAGTTGGTTCTTTATGAGGCATTCCCGCTGAATATAGGCGCACGCATTATTTATTGAGCTCCTCTCCCCCTGAAACATGCATGTAAGCCAACTTGGTTACACCTTTTGAACTTCCATCATAAATTTGCGCCACAAGCATTTTCTTTTCTATTTCAATTTTGTGATAAATGATTGTTCAGGGCATTGGCTTCTACCTACTGTACACTGGGTCGAGGAGAGCTTGGCGAAAGAAGTGCTGTTTGGATAATTTCAAGCCAATTTAACCCCCTCCCTTCGAGTCCACTCACCCAACGACCCTCTTTACTAGCATACATTGTACAACTGCTCTCGAAATCGCCGAGGAAAAAATATCCCCTCAGGCAATTCAAGTTTCTAGGACCCATTTCTGAGGTGGACGAACTAGTTCAATGGGTGGGCTTATGATCCCTTAAGAAGACGGAGAGACTATGATGGCGTTAAATGTTGAGGAAAAGTATACATTAAAGGTGCCTAAGATTGAGAGCAACTGTTTGTGGTCCTTGTTGAGCGTGCAAGAAACGAGTGATTAAAAATACCACTTGAACAATGAGGGATTACCCTCTGTACGTACTCCCTTCATTCAACACTTACGATAAAGGGTTGGTGACCGAGCGACCGATCGTTTTTTTCCACCATAACGCCTGTCTTGAACTGTTCTCTGGAAACCATGTACACTTTGAGAGGATAAAAAAGGTTTTTGAGTTCTTCGGGAAACTTTCGCATGTTCTTAAAAAGTTTCTCCCTGGCTCATAATTGATTGATGACACTGCAAATTCATGGCTGAAAGACACATCGGACGTTCACTACCAGGTTCAAACAAAAGACCTCAAGTCGCTCAATAAGAAGCCAGGCCCTAAGGAATGCTAAAAGAAACTCTCCCCTCTCTTCCTCTTCTGCTCTTGCTCTTCATCTCTCGTTCTATTTTCTATAAAAAGGTAGTCAAATAGAATTGCTGGAAGCTAATGAGGATTCTTCGTTGGCTTTTGTTCTACCCTCAACCCATCATCTGGTTCTTCCACTTCTCTGTTCTTGGTGGCTAAACACTAAATGGTGTGGCATGATACGAACTCTTTTGAGAGCTGGCCATCGCCCAGCATATCATCATGCTCATGAATCATCGTCATTTTTCATGGACAGGAATGTTGAAAACTGTCTTCCATTTTCAGAACAATGTTGCGATCGGGTTGTGGTGCGAGCCACGGGTCAAGCTAGAACGGATCAAAGCGTGTACTTAGGCACTTACCGATGGATCTCCAACTACAATGGGCATGTGGCTTATGAGTTGGAAGGCAGCGAACAACTCTATATGTATTACTATGCCAGTCCTGTAAGTTGCTAGCTTTGGAATGGTGGTATTTTTAGATCCAGACAAGAACCTGCTTGGGGTTCAATATTTGAGGGGGGTAATGCTGCCATTTCTCTAGGGAAAACATTTTTTTCTTCATTTCAGGATGACCAGTTGGAGCTGTGGGTGATGGGACCCGAGCTAGGAGAGTTTATTGCGGGTATTCGGAGCGAAAACGGATCCCCGTGTGTCCATGATAACAGTCTTCAGTGGCTTTATGCCTCAAGAGCCTCTGTTTGGAAAGCCGATGATCGATCTCTCACGGTCAAATGCTTCCAAGAGGAAGGTGAGTCCCTTGAGACGTATGAGAACCATTGAAGATGGAACTAAATCCCACTTCTCCTTGCAGACACCCAAGATACACCAGTTTTCGGTCAACGCACCACGACTCCCTTGCCCTTGAGAAAAACTGAGAAACCAAGTTCCAGCTTTACAACCAGGCCGCCCAAGATTGATTGTGAGTGGTCACAATATGGACCGTGGAGCACGTGTTCCCGTCCCTGCAATCGAGGAGTCCAGTCCCGATTCCGGGTCATCCAGACACCAGCCAAAAATGGGGGCGTGCAATGTCCCGGGTCGAGAGAGCAATCTCGGAGCTGCAATCCCCAACCTTGTCCATTACCCCAAAGAACATCAACCACAACCACAACCACTAGAGCGCCCACTAGGGCGTCGACGAGGGCACCCACCAGAACGCCCACAAGGACGCCCACAAGGAGACCTCAGGAGCCTTCAAATACTGCTGTGGCCACTCAAAGACCAGCTAATGCTAGAGTAAAGTGTTTCACCTGTGGCAGCTTGTTCTCCACTGATTCGCCGGATTGTGTAGCGTTCAATAACTTGGACACCCAGCAACAGAAGACTTGCGATGTAGGGGAGGCGTGCTTGTGGTATTCCTACCAAAAGTCGTCCAATGAGATCGCCATCATTCGGGAGTGTTTCTCCTCCAGCGTGCTTCTCGGGGATATCACGGATCCGATTATACCCCAACGACAATGCGTCCCCAAGTCAGTAGAGGGAGATTCTGTAACTGCTTGCATTTGTACTGACGACTTCTGCAATGGCATGGATGGTAGTGGACTGGGAGTGACCAGAACTACACCCAGGCCAAGTTTCAATGACAGAACCACAAGCCGATCCCCATTGATATCTAGTACATCTACGAGGCCAACCAGGCCTACAAGACCAACCAGGCCAACCAGGCCAACTAGGCCACCGCCAACGCGAGCTCAACGACCTACTTTGGCTCCAGTCACAATTCCACCCCGGCCTAAGGACCCGAATCGACGGGTCCTTTGCCATCAATGTGGGTCCTTGTTCAGTGGGTCCAATAATCCTGATTGTACCAGTTTTGATCCGGCCAATGTGAAGCAGCAGGACTACTGTGCAGCCGGTGAAGCTTGTCTGTACTACACATGGGAGAAGTCTGCCTTTGAGACGTCCGTCATCCGAGAGTGCTTCGCCCCCACCATCCTCTTGGGACCCATCACAAACCCCTTAAGGGCTAGCTCTACTTGCGTTCCCCAAGACATATCCGAAAACCAATCTTCTAGTATTATGGCTTGCGTTTGTGACACGGACCTATGTAATTCAGTCTCCGGGGGCATTCAAGCAACATCTGCGGGATCATTCCCAGGGATTGACGACTCTTCTAGGGAAGAGCCGAAAACGTCCGACAAAAGTACATTGACCTTATCTGATGAAGAGATTGGAATTTTGGGCGGATTAACAAGCCTTCAAGATCAGCAACAGTTTGAGCAGACACCACGACCTGCTAGGCCTGTCACAAGAAGGCCAACCACCACCACCACACGACAGCCTTTTCGGAGAGATCCCCAAACCACCAGAAGGCCACCTCCCACCAGAAGGCCACAGCCCAGCAGAAGGCCGCAAACCACCAGGAGACCACCTGTTCAGCCCGGACCAGTCTCTAGTGTTGGAGGTAAGACGCAGTTTGTATTCTATGATTAAGAAGCTTCGTTTGAATGTTTTGGAATCTCGTACTTGAGTGCATAAACGGATTGATGGCTAACGGTCTAATGGTCTGTTTAAAGACTGTAATATAATAAAAATAATTGAGTATAATGTATTTTTGTGCAACTTTTGTTCGTTTTTTCCTCTTGCGACTTTAACAGTCTTAGAGTTGATTCATTTTCCTAATCATTCATTTCAATGAGCAACATGTTAGGGTAAAATGTTAGTCTTTTGCACTCGGCCGAATGAAACTATCAAATAATTCATGAGCCCGAAGACCATCCCAGCCTCTGGTTTTTCAACAGCATTTCTCATCTCTGCACATCTATTTTTCATCTTTGCAGGTGCTCTTCAGTGTTTCAGTTGTGGCAGCCTTTTTAATCCCGACAAGAAATGTGACAAATTCGATCCTACGGACCCATCACTTATCCAAACATGCAAAGCCGGAGAGGCTTGTCTCATGTACTCTTGGGAGAAATCGACTGGAGAACGAGGTAAGAAACCATTTTTCCCGATAATCTGTCAAGTTTCAAGAGAAAAGCAATTCCCTTTGAATTATGAGTTCCCTCGGCATCAACCCAATTTCGTCGATCTTTTTAGCTACTGCCAGAGAATGCTTCTCAACCACGATTCTTCTGGGCCCCATCAGTAACCCCTTATTACCCACCCAATCCTGCGCTGTCCGCGACATCTCCGAACCAGGTCAATCCGGAATCCAAGCATGTCTCTGTACGACCAACTTGTGTAACAGCAAGGATGGAGGTCGAGGTGCCCCATCAGCGGCAATCCAGGAAATTCCACCCAGTCCAATAGAGACCATAAGGAACGACCCAGTGAGGACACGCCCAACGCCACGTCCGAGACCACGTCCGGCGCCACCTTCAAATTTTTCTCCAAGACCAAACCCAAACGTTCAGACCATTCCTATTCCTGAGCCGCAAGTGGGTCGACCGCCAAGCTTCGACGATCCTTTTGGTAAGTTCTGGGGGAGCAATGGGATCGAGATTTTGATGTTGGAATGGTGAAGTTTGTTGGAAGGGTGTTTGGTTCAAGTTTTCTGCGATTGTATTTCCATGAAAGACTACTACAAGGATGTGGATTGAGGAGTAGATACGATTGAAATAACAATCCTATTTAGGTGCGTGAGTGATTTTGACTTTCAAGTCTTAATTCCTTAGCCGGTTAAGTGGATGCAAAAAGTTTTAGAGTTTAAGTCAGCAAAGGAATAGTTCGTCAAGCTTCCTTGCTTTTTCCGTTGAAAAGTTTTTTTTTCTTTTCAAACCTGGGCCTCATCCATGAAATCTTAAGAAAATGACACATTCTAAGTTAAACCACCCTGTCAAACTAGGCTGCAAATCTAAATTTGCGCCCTTTTCAAAAGTCGATTGTTCCTTCTCCATAGTTCCTAGTCCCACTTTTGGTATAACCACAGATACATAAGCTTTTGACAATATACCTTTGAACGAACTCCTTCGCAATTAAATGATATAAAAATGACCTGCCTTTAATTGAAGGGATCTATATTCCATATTTTTTTAATTTGATCCAAAAAGTGACCAAAAGTAGGCCGATTTGGCGGGAAGCTCGTTCACAGTCCGTATTTCTAAAAGTTTGTGATATTAAAAAAAACCTCTTTATTGCGAGATCTTTCTCATTGGATCACAGGTTTGTTTTTACAATGTTACAATATGTATATATTTATTTCGTCCCATTCTGGGTTCTGGGGCCGCCATTCGAGACGATGATCCACTAGAAAGGGGGGGGGGACCTGGGGTCGAACCCATGAACCCGAGCTTCGCTCGGTCGCGCGTTAACCAACTGCCCTAGAACCATCTCCCTTGATATGGTATAACGCTAACATATATGGTGTTATTTTCAGCCCAAAGCTCCCCCTGTCCTGAAAGTTTCCAAAGATTGGCCACCGGTTGCTACTTCTTCTCCCGCACGAGGATGGGTTGGATCGAGGCCAAAAAAGAGTGCGAATTCATGAGCCCCAGGGCCTCTTTGATTGCATTGGAAACTCCCGGAGAGCGGGACGCTCTGATGGCGGAAATCGCCACTTTTGGCCGCTCTCGGTACGAGTTCTGGACAGCTGGCAACGACATTGATCGCGAGGATGAATGGGTGTGGTCCGGAACTCGAGGACGGAAGGTGCCCGAATTCGGGTGGATTGACCCGCCCATGACATCTGCCGAAGAGAATTGTCTCACGTGGAGTTTGACGAGCTCTCGCCGCAATGGACGAATGAATGAAGGCTGGCATTCGGATTCATGTTGCAACAACATCAGATTCATCTGCGAGGCGTGAAGTGTCCTCGCCATTTGCGTCAAAGGTTGTGCCTGGAATCCTTGTCCACAACAGTGTTCGTGAACATGCTCAACTCCATGTGATACTCTCCGTTTGAAGGCCGCCCAATGTGAGTGGCCTTGAACTTTGCAAATCATCACCAGAGGGGATGACAAATCCATCCTTAGGATCGGACCATATGTACACCCCCTACCCCACCCCCTTGCCCAAGATGAAACAATCCTAATCAAATTCCCTTCGTAAACTCGTGCATGGGTTATGCCCGATTTTGTGCCTAACCCGATTCTTGCAATTAACGGATACACAAAGGCATTAACCGCTCCGTTGCCCCGATTTTGATGCTCCTCTACGTGCCAATCATGCCTAGAAATCTCTGTGTTTTATTGTTGTGTGTCAATTTGTGTTAAATATTCTATGACAAAAAATGAATATATCCCATTCCAAAGCCCTGACCCTCATTTTCATATTGGCCCTCAGTCTGCTAAAGGCAACAAGTTAGGCTTGTCCGTGGAACCAGCGCCAAATGTGCCAAGGAGCAATATCGGGAATGCTGTGAGCGTTATTGTCGTTCAGCGACCTCAGATGTCCTCTTGGAACAGAAATGGAACAACTCTTCAATTGCCCAACAAGGTCAGTTGTTGGCCACCAATTCTGGAACGAGTGTTTATCATGTCTAAAGGAACAAGGCAAGAGAAATGGAAAAGGGAACAAGCACAGAAATAGACACTGAATGTCGAGTACAACAGACTGATAAAATTGGAACTACCCAGAAAGGGGAAAGTGACGTAATGGAAAATTCCCTTTGATGGAAGAAGACCTGTTTACCGAACGCTTGGAATTAATTCACCTCCCCCCTGGCCTAAATTAATGTAAAAGAGCCCTGCCATTCCGTGACTGGTAATTCTCCGAGTTGATAATGAAAAAGGAAAAGCTTTGAGGCTTTGAAGGCACATTGCCAACTTTCAGTATCCCTTTTGAAGGAAGGTGAGAAAGAGAGAACCAAACCTAGGAAAATGAGGTCGTTTCTCTCAAGGAATAAAACACAAGCTCCCAAAGCAATTGTCGATCCACTAGAAAGCCTTCAAGGACAATATCATCAGAGCGAACAAGATAATTTGAGTGGATTCTTCTGTCACCTCTTCGAGGGTGAGTGCAGCTTCTTTTGGATTAGCATTGCCTTAAAGGCACAGTCATTTCCCTTTGTAAACAGTTGGTTCCATGATAATTCATAGCATTTCATCATATAGCTGTATGTTATTATTGTAATAAAAGTAAACGAGTAGCATTGAAAAAAAAGGACAAGGTTTAGAGGGAATAAGAAATCAAGTGTCACTCAAAATGCTGTCGAAAGGACGGGTGCGGAAGAGCATTCTTAAATTTTCTTTATAATAGGTTCTTCTTGATATGATCAGATTTCCTGAAAATTATCCTTTCAAAGTGGTCTTCAGTTTAAGCGATCAGTAACCTGCAAGTATCAGTTTGACCT
>NC_081441.1:9851277-9854909 GCF_007210705.1 Tigriopus californicus | reverse complement strand
GATTTCCTGAAAATTATCCTTTCAAAGTGGTCTTCAGTTTAAGCGATCAGTAACCTGCAAGTATCAGTTTGACCTGATATAGGATATTATAAATTTAACAACGGTTTTGTGAGATAGCTGTTAAACGAATTAATTCTTATATATTAGTAGGGTACATTTCTAGATCTAAAGATCTAGTTGCATCTTTGTTCGATGTTGGAAATACCTTTAGTGCATTTTTTACGATATGGAATAGTTGGATACAAAGATATAGTCCAAAGGACAGCCATTTATTCAAGGGGTGTCACTTTTCGGTCATGAGGTTTAGAAAAATGAGGTTTGAAAAACTGATCACTTCAATACTTAATACCTTTAGGTCGAGTGCCTTGTCATGTCCTCGAGTTCAAAGACAATGGGAAGGACCTACTTATTTTCATATTGCTCGTTACCTTTTTCTTCTTACTTTTCTTTTTATTAGTGCAACTAGTTGTATTAGTGTAGTTTTGTTTCTTTGTTTGTCACGAAGTCAGATGGCAACTCTCTCACTTGGTCTGTCATCTCATGATGGGTGTCTCAATGGAGGACATTCCCACTTTGCTATCACAGCCAACATTAACAATTTCATACTCCTTGGGAATGGCTACAGGTTTGTCCATTTAAGGTGTTGAAGCAGCAACTTTATGTGGTAACTTAAATATTCCAAAGAAGCTTGAACTTGGCTAGCTTGGGATCAAATTAGAACTATCAAATAGGAGAGCAGATGCTCTACCAATAAACTAGCATAGCTGGCCAGAGACCTGTTTTAAAACTCTTACCTTGGAGTTGAGCACCTGGATGTTAACCGGTAGGAAAGTATAATGGCAAAAGTATTGAGCAAATGCTTTTTCTGGGTAACGTCCAGGCCTTACCTCAGAGGTACAAGCATTTAAAGAGCCTTGCCTCTGGTATTAGGGTAGTATTGCATTTATTGTATTTTCTTATTGTGTAATATCTAACATAGATAATATTTCAGGAAAATGAAATGATTCTCGAGAAATGTTCCAAACAATAGGGGTCACAACACCTGTTATGAGCTACATAAGCCTAGAGTGAGTAAAAATATTGCATTTGGGAGAAAAAAGGAAATGTGAATGGGGTTCACTTTTGGCTCTTCAAAGTGACTAAGTAAGCCTTTTGCATTGGAATAAATTCCCCCAAAAGCATTTTCTTACCCTTTTGCACTTCCTCTCAACGGCCAAATGCAATGCTTTTGATCACCCAGTCATTACTGTGGAGCTTAGAGTTAGGAAGTAAAGTTTCCAATAATAGTAGTCGATTTCTGTGAAGATGTTCAGAGCAAATAGTATGCCTATGAAAAACGCTTTTCATGAAAATCTGATCAATAAAGTGAATAAAGCTTGCAGATGTTGCAAATAGATCATATTTCCATGGATTATTACGTCAATTGGAACCCACGGCTGCGCTTGAGTTATTGTCAGATTTCTTTCCTTTGCAATACGCAATAATGCCCTTTTTCCGCATGTCAGCAACTTATAAGACGAAATTAGGCCCTTATTCGTGATCCTTGAAATAACTTACGTGTTAGACTAAACCTATTTGGCTCATGGTTAATGATCCCTGCGTCTTGAAGGTCATTTTCTTTTCGATTATGGTTGTCATTGGAACGTTTTAGAAAGACAGGAAAATTTAGATCCACTCATTGGCGGGAAACCACAATACGACTGCTTTTGGTCATCGACCCTATGAATGAAATTTATCACTTCGAGTTCCAGATATTTTCGAAAAGTTGATTTTCCGCACCAGTCTGAAGGAGAAGGAATTGATGGATCTAGCTGGAAATCGAATGCCCTGCCAACTTACCATCACTCTTAACCCAAGAGAAATGAGACTTCAATTCCTGAATAAATCGGCAAGCCTCTTGGGATCATATCCGGATGCTCCACCAATACTCTTTGAGGTCCAAGTTGAGCTCAATGAGAGTCGTGAAGTGTGCATGGAAACGTTTCTCTCTTATGAGATCTTCAAGGTAATTTGAATCCTAGTGTATCTTTGAATGAACAAGGCTCTTCAAACGATTTTGTCATAATTGAAACGAGTTGGGCACGTCCTTCAAGCTCACATTAGCTTAACGAGGCAAGTGTGCGAATCGGTCAAAAACATATAACGAAGTAAAACGTTTGGGTGCGTCTGAGCTCTGAAGGCCATCTAAAACATACTTTTTGAAAAGTAAAAGGTTCGCTCTAGCTGTTCAAGCCAATTTAGTGATTTGGGTTTTAATGCAAAAGTGAAGTTGACTTTTTGAGCTTGAGAGTGGCAACCTAGCAACGAATTGGGTAAGGCAGAGAGACCTTTCCTTGGGTAAGGAAAGCTTTATATCAGAAAATCTCACCAGCCAATGGATGAATGCCCTTTGTCGTCTAAGCTTTTATTCCAAAAATGACCCTGGTTGACGTTTCTGAAATACGGAGAATTAGTCTGCTTTGCAAATTCAGTCGTTTCTTTCCTACAATGGACTTGAATCTGCGCCATCAGAGTAGAGGCCTCTTGACTTCTTGAACCTATTTTTAGACGACCTGCATACTCTATCTGCCTCTTTTCATACCCTGTAAGGGTGAAAAGGTTTCCAAATAAGGTTCAAGATTCAAAAAGGAGAAAAACCACTAATATCGACATAGCTACAATATTTTTCCTTTGTTAATCGCATCTGCTCTCAAAACTTTTTGCTAATTCAGCTTCTTGCAGACCTACATCAAATCTGCTCATTGGGTCGCTAAGAGTAATATGGCCTTGAACGGAGCTGCAATTTCCGCCACTGATCCCTTCAATCTCACTAATAGACATGAAGATACAGATATTGAAATACGTCTGGTCCGTGAAGGATTTTGGGTAGTCCTCCGCAATAATTCGATGAAATTTCGTGAAAGTTCGATGAGCATATCCAGTTCAAGGTGGGTAAAGCTTTTCAAGTGTGTGGTTTGATGGATCGCACGTTTAAATCCAGAGATAGCATCACAATGATACCTCTGTACAAGTCAATTGTTCAGGAGTTTGTCTCAACCCAGGATTTAGTGTCAATTCTAGTGACCGTAAAGGCTTAATGTGCGTTTTGAGAGCACCTTCAAGACTCCAGAATCTAGGCTAGTTCGAACAATGAAGCCCACATCTCTTCTTTTCTGGCTCCTTCATTGTTTAATTTGCTTCCCTCTAATATTCGTAGGGAATACTTAAGCCTGGTTGATCTGGTTGCATCTTTCAAGTCAGACTTGGGCAAACTTTTAGATAGCATTCCAGATCAACCCTATATTCAAAGACTAGCCAGATCCTCTGACAAATTTGTTTTAATTATAAAGATCTGGGAATTCAATTTTCAATAACGCGGTAAAAAAAGTCCGGAAAAAATGCAATTGCTTCAAATTTCATATTTTTTTCAATAACTTACCCTTTGCCAAGACTAGTGCACGATTTTCAAATATAGTTTTGACATTGCCAAACCTTACCTCTTTTTCGGTCTCTGTCAAAACCTCGATGGATTTTAGTTTATTCAGGTACTTATCTTGTGTCGTTTTTACAGTGTTTCAAAAAGGGTTGATGAATGGGGATGGAAAAGTTTCCGAAAATGACCAAATCTTCAAACAGGCAAAATTTGTTTGGGC
>NC_081441.1:9809485-9851226 GCF_007210705.1 Tigriopus californicus | reverse complement strand
TCTAGAAGTTCGTGGTATAATCCAACATTTGCCGCATAACCCAGTCATTGGGGCTGATGGAATAGAAGGTTCAAAGGCTTTTCTGGCCGCTTCTTCCCAATCACGTCCGTATTAACGCCATGCTCTCATGCTGTCAAGAGATTTGGCTGGAAAGAGCATTGGATATCAGTTCTTCTTTCTTCCCGTCCACTATTTTTGGGCCACTCACTCTTCATGAGATCTAATTGGATTGGCAATAGAGCGAAGGTCGAATCAATTGTTTTGCCTGCATTTTGCCTTTATTGTAGTCCCTTGCTTCAAAGAGCGGGTGACAGCCCCAACGGCTCCAATGGCCCTGTTGGTTTTGGATGTGTTGCCTAACTATGGGATTGACTGTCGTCCACTTTCCGATTTGGTTGAGGGTCGATTCCATTGCTTTCGATATGCCAATCTGGCCGATCAATGTCTTTGCATCACGGCATGTTCTTCAAAACATAAAGATTTCCGTCCTCATGTGTCTCATTCACTCCACAAACGAGTGTGTGAGATGAAAACCTTCCTTTTGATATCAGTAAAACTGTGGATGTCGCTGAAATATCTCGAAAACGAAGAGAAATGTCCATTTTGGCGGTCCTATGCTCTTCTGGACAATCAATGTTTTAGCATCACGGTATGTTGACTGCAACTAGTTGATGACGCTGAAATGTCTTGAAAACGAGGGACAAGGTCCGTCCTGACGGTTGTGAGCTTCAAAATCTGCCCACCCAAAACCAAATCATAACAAACAGCTGACTTTGAGGTCAATTATGGCCGCCAGGTGGCAGGATTACCTCGCCTACGTATACGCATTTTTCCTCGCGCTATGCGAGGGCTAGTCATTATATGGTCTGTGCCCTGTGGCCTTGATAACTTGCTTTGAGAAGCATGACCGACCCCCATTGCTTTCTTCATCATGCCAGGATTTGGTTTCTTTATTGGTAGTCTGTTCAATTAGGCCTTCAAAATGTGGGCTATACTTTGATTTTACTTAATGCTAGATTGAGTCTCGCATGGCCCCAATTGCTTGATTTTTCACTGTGGATAATGCAACAAAGCTGATAATCCGGCTCGAGATTTGACACTTAAAACGGACACCCTGCTCTCATCCCGCTTCTGCGTGTCCTCTTCAGTCGTCCCTAGGAGAGCACAGTCAGTGAAGAGGCGGGATGCTTGATGCCCTGACGTCCGCCATCCTCTCACTGAACGTAAAAGCATGGCAACGTAACTAACGTACTATCAACTACTGATGGGAAAAGGGCAAGTAGCAAGTCATCACAGACACCTAAGTACTACTTGTTTACAAGCAAAGCTTGGCCAAGTACTAGAACTTGGGCAAGCTTAACGCAAGCAGAGATCCGTTGCTAACGTAGGGAGCCCTGACGGTTAGCTGAGGAAAACCGCAAAATGAGGATTTTTTGTGCGTAGCTAACTAAAGTCAGATTGCCAGAAACAAACCAGTCATTGAACCAAAGCCACGTTACTGCCTCACTGTTGGTGCACTTTATTGCTTTTCCTGTATNTGGATCAATTATCACCTAACTTTTGCCAAAAATAACCAGTTTCATCACCAGATTTTTGGGGCTCCAAAAAATGACCAAATATTAAAATGCAATCACCTCATGAGCTTTGTTGTTATTTATAGGGCCGGCCAAAATTTGAAGATTAATATGACCTTTATTGTACGGCCAAGGCGGATGTACGGCTACTTGCCCTGTCGGTGCTTGCTTCACATCAGTACTATCAACCCATCGAATTCCGCTCAGTTTGAGCCTGCTAGTTGCTTGTTGTCAGGAAGACTTCAAATGAACTGAGGCCAGTTTTTTAAAGCTCATACCTTGGAGTTAGGGGCTTGGACGTTAACCGGTATGAAACTACACTCGCCAAAGAGGTGAGCCAGGGACGGCTACCCCTGGACGGCAATCTCCCTTTTCTGCATAACAGAGGAAGGCTGACTTCTCCTTAACTCGGGGTGCTTGAAGTTCTCAACTAGCATACATGTAACTGACTTTAAACGTTCCATGCTACAAGTTAATCTTGAGTAATATTCAAAATGACTATCTGATACAGCAATTCAATGCCCAATAAAGTAATTATTCCAGCTATTTCTTACAAAAAAAAGAACATTTTTCTGGAGGAAAGCATATTATTTACTTTTACCGGCAGGATTGCATTTAGCTGTCTTTCAATTTTTTCTGTGACAATCATGTAGAATAATCAAAACTGCGTTACTATTTATCAATATAGATTTACCATTTGTACATGTTGATTAAGATCTTAAACACGCTTTAACTTTAAAACTGAATTGTGAGAACATTCATTCATAACCTTAGAACATGATTGTCAACCCTGCAGTCAACGTACTACGTACATCGTACATCTTCTGAGAACACAATTGTTTTGTTCAAAACAATTGTGTTCATTCAATTTTGACTTACAGTTTGACGGCACAATTTTAAATTTTAAGCCGGACATTTTAGCTTGGCACCTTGCATTTTATTCTAGAGAGGGGCTGGCTCTTTTACCGTCAAAAGCGCGTTTCACATAATTCATGAAATATTAGTAAGCTTGATATACAGTAAATGTTAGTCAACGCCCTTCTCAAATGACTAGGTAAGTACCAAATGCTCACCGATCAAGCTCATGAATTATCAATTGGTTCTTGAAAGCATTGATATTTAATGCAAGTGAGCTAACACCATAATACTGAACAGCATGTTTTGCTCAATTATGCTTTCAACACCCATTACACATTTCTGCATCATAAACATCTTGCAAAAGGCAAGAAAATAAAAAAAGTTATATTCTTTTAGGGAAATGTTGTGAGTGGGACTATTGGTTTTCATTGCAATAATTGCAAACATATATACTTTGATTTTCAATGCCTTGAAGCAAACATGAACTAGCCAACGCACAAAGGACTAAGTACTTGCGACTTAAATAAGGTCCAATCTCAGGTCGTCTTTATTTTCTTTTGAAAGTACATTGGTGAATAATGATTAAATATACAAAAGCACGCTCTAGCATCCTCCCCCGTTTCAAATACTCATTAAAATGATGCAGAAACAAAATGGAACCGAAATTGACACATGGAAAACCATGAGCTTTTATAGTATAATCTTTTTTATTGCGACTCGAAGTCAAATTGTGTAAGAAGTGCGTTCATAAATAGTCTACACAGGTTTTCTTTCATGTTGCTCAGATCCTTATTTACAGGGTTGTCAAATTCCGAAACGTCAACATTGTACAAAAGTTGATAGAACTCCTTTACCATTTTCGGTGATTGTCTCCGGTTTCACATCAAAAAGTCAAAAAGCACTTTGTTCTAATAATTAACAAGTCAAATACAGAAAACAATTTTCTTTTATTTAGGAGCGATGATATTCATTTTGGTTGTTATTAGACGCACTAAATTTATTACATTTCCACTTTGCTGGTCGTTTCGCTTTCACCTGAAACAACGCCAGTTTAAAATACTTCAATATAGCAGTGTAGTGTGAATAAGGGGACATTTAGGCAAGCTCTGGCAGGTTCATTTGCAGTGCTGTCAGATGAAATGGATCAATTATCACCTAACTTTTGCCAAAAATAACCAGTTTCATCACCAGATTTTTGGGGCTCCAAAAAATGACCAAATATTAAAA
The DNA here is from genome assembly GCF_007210705.1 of Tigriopus californicus. Taxonomy (NCBI): domain Eukaryota; kingdom Metazoa; phylum Arthropoda; class Copepoda; order Harpacticoida; family Harpacticidae; genus Tigriopus; species Tigriopus californicus. The sequence goes on along the minus strand of NC_081441.1, from coordinate 9,847,567 downwards.
TGCAATCACCTCATGAGCTTTGTTGTTATTTATAGGGCCGGCCAAAATTTGATGATTAATATGATCTTTATGGGGATGTTTAGGCAAGCTCTGGCAGGTTCGTTTGTTTGCTGGTACCAGTGTCAGGGATGCAAGTTTGAGGCTTCAAACACGTTTTTGAGAAGCTGACCCAACTTTCGCATTGCTATATGAGGAAAGGTCAGCTTTGTTAAAACCAGTTTGAAACGCCAATTTTGCATCACTGGCATTGGCAGGCAAGTTTGTTTGCTGGTACCAACGCTTGCCTAAATGTCCAAATTGACAACAAATTTGCATGAAAAAAAATCGACCGAATTTGCTCAAAAATTTGCAAATAAACTTTCCAAAACATTGGCACCAACACGTTCTGGAGGTTGTAAGGGCTGCTATTGCCTTCCCTAACAAGCAACGCGTAGATGAAAAGGAAAATTATATCATACCTTCCAACGTTGGGATTTGAACCTACTATCCTTAGCGTGCAGATCTTGCCTTGTCCAAGCATATTCCTAGACTGATCAGCATTTTGCACATTGTTAAGATTTAGTGAAAAAGATAAATCTCAGTTCAAAAACTAAAACGCAATAATGCCAGAGCCTAACAAGTGTATTGCAGAACAATTTTGATAAGAAAAGAGAGGTTTTTAAGTTTCATAAAAGTAATGGTAAGTCAATTTTTCCAGAATTAACCATCCACCTCATGACCATTAACCACAAAAATCATGAGAAAACGTCAAGAGTTGCCTGATTTTTAAAGGAGAAGTTCATTAATCAAACAGATGTAAATTCCAATATTTGAATTAGAGTATCTTTAAAAGTTGCAAAGATAAAAGAGCTATTTCAGATTTATAGAAAACATAAGCAGGGGGTTCGTAATATGTTTACAATCTATTTCAAACCTATGTGCACTTAAAAAAAAAGATTTCCTATTTCAGCCAACCATAGCCAACCCAAGTTGGATTTTTTGGATTTTTCAAAATCACCAGATTTCGAGATACTTTTTGCTATAAATCACCAATCATCAGAAGCAAAATTTTGTCCCAAAATTACTTGAAAAATCACCAGTTGGGTGATAAATCACCACATCTGGCAGCACTGTTCATTTGTTTGCTGGTACCAGAGTCCGTGATGCAAGTTTGGGTCTTCAAATACGCTACTGAGAAGCTGACCCTTCTTTCACATTGGTATATGACGAAAGGTCAGCTTCGTTAAAACCAGTTTGAAACGCCAATTTTGCATCACTGGCTTTGACAGGCAAGTTTGTTTGCTGGTACTAGTGATGGGTTTTGATCCGGAAAATCAGTTAATTAGCTTGAATAACCGCTAGTAGGGCTCCATGCCAACGAAAAAGGGTAGAGAAATGATGACCCAAGATCATGAGCGAGGTTTAAAGCAGCCCTGGTTCGAAGACCAAGAACGGCAGGGTCACGTTTCGCCACTCATTTCAGGAGTTTTTATCTTGATATTGTACTCTCTTTAGCTTGTGATGGGAGCCTTAACCGAGGTCCTTTAAGCTAAAAAGCTGACCTTCCGGGTCGAAACACATCACTAGCTGGTACTATTACTTGCCTAAATGTCCGAATAGCTCCAACATTATCAATCTTATCGCGCGTAATGTTCGAGCTCTAACCTGTTCCTCGGTCGAGGCTCGAAGAACATGAACAAGACTGCTGATCAGACTCGATTTCTCAAATCAGGAACTCAGTTTCGGCACGAATGCTCCAAAGCGTGGAATTTGAAGTACATATTTAAGGTTGGAAGGTCATCGTTAACACCAGCTAGGAGGATAAACTTTAAATTGTAGAAGAATAGATCAGGACTTTTTGGTTTAAGGAAGAACTAGTGCTGGGGCGAGTCCGGCAAAAGTCGACCTCGAACGAGTTCTCGCCAGGCTCTAGTCTTTTACTAGAGGCAGGTATAAAAAAAGACTCGTCTTGCGAAATTGAACGAATATATCAATAATTCTTTTGACGAGCCTGGACTCGAGTCCGGCCAATTTCTCCAAAATTGAGAAACGGATTCGAGTGCACTCGGACTCGAATCCGTGCTCGCCCAAGCACAAGAAGGAATCCTTTACTTCTCCGTCAGCTAGTGATTTTAGGGTGACCATATTTATACCACCAACAACTTTGGATGTTCCTCTAAAACGGTCCAAATTAAAGTTTTCGTTTTCTTGGCAAAGAAATAGAAAAATGGCACTGCACAAGCCATATGGAAATGGAGGAAATAAATCTGAGTTGAGACCCACATCAAGAGATGGTCGCATTACCGATCTATACACTGCCTTCAAGATGGTAGTTTCGTGAAATTGATGTGATTTTGGAGTAAAAGCCTCTTTTCCCCACCTTTTTTTTCTTTTTCCCCCCCATAGTTTTCGACCACGTTTTCTTCAAATCTTTCCTAATGTTTCAAATATCCTAAAATGAGTTTTAACGCTTATGTGATTCTGAAAAACAAAACATCTTACAGCATGTAATTATTTTTCATTAGGTTCTACTATTCTTTGACTTCCATGAAAACTATGAATCTCTTGGGCCACTAAAATTTCGGTCTCAAAAGGTATGGTTTATTCTGATCCAGAGTATCTTAAAAGGGAAGATGTATTTTAAGACGTGGGTGTAGCAAAACTTTTTTTTCCATTTACTGTGCTTTCTTCATGTCCACTTATCGTCTGAAACATACCTTTACGGCAAAAGAGCGGATTGCGTGGGCCTAATCAATTGTTTCAGAGCTTTTCCAGCTTTGGAAAACAGGTTCTGTTCCATGATTCCTAATTGGTTCAGTCACAATACCCGAAATGCAGCATTTGACTAATCAATACGACTTCCTCGTGAAGGTACAAACCACATTTAATCGTTCTGGGATTATGCATCAAACCTACCAATCTGAGAGAATAAAATTGGACTTGACTTTTGCTCGTACACCAGATGGGACAATACAAGTGGTATGAATGACATTCAAGGTCTATTTGTATCCTTATCAAGTGCTACATTGGCTTTTGTGTTATAGGATCTTCTGGGTACTAATCTAAGACGTGATCATGAAGAAACTCGAGCCAAGGTGACTTTCTCGTCTCATACACCAAGTAAGCACATATCAAATGTCAGTTCTAAAGAGCAGATAACTAAGGAAATCTGAAATTATTTCGTTGGAGGAGGTGTGGTTGAGAAACTGTGTGTGCCTCTTCTGAGTTCCATTAAAAACTGTTTAGTTTGTCCATTGAGGTTAGTTTTAGGTTAAGATGCTAGGATCTAGAATATAGTCTCTGACGTCTAGAGACATGGACTGCGACCAGAAGCCAAAATTTCGCATCTCCTAAACCATTCATCATAATCCAAAGAAGCACTTCGTACGCCCACAAGATCTGGTCGAATAAACGAATTTGGCCAAATCTGAGCCCAAAGCTCTGCTTAGGGACTCAGGAGATATGGTCAAATTTATGTAGTCAACAATACATAAAATTCGAGTTTTCGGCTGCTCTTGGTCAGCCACTGTACATAAGCTTTTGACGACGTAACTTTGTAAAAATCCGCTTTACAAATAAGTGGTATAAACACTACCTAGCTTTAATTGGAGAGATCTCCGTTTCTTATTGCATTACTTTCATTCAAAAAGTGGCTCTGGTCCATATTTCTGCAAGTCCATAACGTAGTTGATAACACAAAGCAGCCGCCACAGGTACTATGAGGGAATTTCTGTCACTAGATACCAAATAATGGTGGAAAGCCGGTCAAATACAAGCGAGATATCAAAGGTTGGAGAGTTTTTATTATCATTTTCAATTGAGTTGGCAACAGGTCTACTATTAGCTAAAACTCAAGACGTTCCACACACAAATACTAATGTTTTAATACAAATAAAAATACTAATAGAGAATTACAAATAAAAGAAATGAAATCTACCCATAATGTTGAGTGGTTTACTTTTTCTACGTTTTCACCACTACTTGAGACGTGATAATATCAAAGCCTTTGTAAATAGTTAGCCTTGGGCCATTGGTCTTAATCTAACAAATGTAGGATCCCTTTCTCTACTGTGTTTGCTCAACTACTTGAACATTTCTCAACGTGATTCATTTGGATTTAACCAGGAACTTTGCTTTCCTGTTAGATTTCTATCCAGCGGACAATAACAAAAAGTTTCCAAAAAGTTTCACACCAAGATAAGATCTTGTTTAAGACCAACTTACCACTAATAGGGATATAATTCCCAGCATTTCAAGACGTAAACATACCTATTTGCTTTTGTGTTTCTATAAAATAGGTGGATTTGGCTAGCTATTGAATGCAAGGAAGGTTCATCAGGAGTTATATTTGACAGCTTTTCAAGTTTGACTTAAATCCTGCTACTGGATCGATACTTACATACTCCCCACAAATATTTGAGGGCAGCAAATTGAACAATGAAGAAGCCCAATAAAGAAGAGAAGTGGACTTCATTGTTCCAACCAGCCTGGATTCTCTCAGACTTGAAGGCGCACTCAAAGCTCAGTCTAAGCCTCTGCAGTCACTAAAATTAACCCTAAAACCTGGATTGGGACAAAGCTCATGGATGCTTGTGAAAACGTATATTATCAGAAACCTTTCGCACCTTCTCTGAATATTTTACAATATCATTTGCTTTGCTCACTTGCAACTACATAACGAAAGTCGAGGAATTTCATTGATTTGCTAATGGGGTACCCCTGCGTGGTTTCGTGAACGCAAATTTTGAAATGCCACAGAACTAAACTGCACTCAGTCGCATTTCAAAATGTGCGTTCACGAAACTATCTGATACTCGCAGTAGGTACAACTGGGTACAAATCGCATCTCAAAATATGCACTCACGAAACCATGCGGGGGTGCCCCATTGACGTTTGCATTTGCTCGCCTTTGCTCTTGTTTGGTCGAGCAAAATACAAAATGAAATGGGGACGTTTAGGCAAGCTCTGGCAGGTTCGTTTGTTTGCTGGTACCAGAGTCAGTGATGCAAGTTTGGGTCTTCAAATACGTTACTGAGAAGCTGACCCTTCTTTCACATTGGTATATGACGAAAGGTCAGCTTCGTTAAAACCAGTTTGAAACGCCAATTTTGCATCACTGGCATTGGCAGGCAAGTTTGTTTGCTGATACCAGCGCTTGCCTAAATGTCCGAATAACAGGGCGATCAAACGCCAACTAACTATGACAACATGGGCAATCATGAAGAGACGATTGGCAATCAAAAAAAGAACAACAAAAACGCTAACGGCTCATCAATACCAAAACAAACCTATCAGCATCAGCTGACTTAGTACACACAGCAAAACTGACTTGACCTGGAAATGAACTCAAACGAGACCATACTACCATGATGTCCAATAACCGGGAAAGTGAACTCGATCACCCAATTTGCTAGTTTGCAAGTCTATTGAAATACACATTCTAAAAGTCATTTTATTTCATAATTTGAAGAATATGAATTTGCTTCGACTAAGTATGACCAATATCTTCAAATTTAAATTCATTCATATTTCGATTTAGCATTTTCATGGCGCAAAATGAGAGCGTACTATTTTTTACAAATAACAACACAAATGATAGTTAATTTGATATGACGTTGCAATCGGCCCGGCCAATATTCGCCAATAACAAGAGTGGGTTCTTCTGGTAAATAAGACGGAATAAGTCTGGTTTTAACAAACGTGATATATTTTATCTTCATACATCTAATCAACAGTGTTGTTTCAAACAAGCAAATCTGAAGTTAGTTCCACCATCGAATTGGATTGCATGATATGCGTTCACATTATATGAGAATCATGCGTTCCAATCCTCAAAATCAGCCGTTTTGAGGCTAAACAAGTAACATCCCTTCAAACATAATTAATACATTTATTCTGCTTCTTAATATATTCAATAACAATCACGGCGAGGCAAGTAACCTAGTTCTAAAACGGCCACTTTTGTGTTTCTCAAAGTAGCCCATAGCTGAACCAGTACCATGAAATCAGCACCAAGTTTAGGGGCCCATGACACTGAGTCATCAATGAGCCACTATGAGAATCACAGAAGTGGCCGGTTTTTGAACTAGTTTACTCGCCTCATTACATGGATATGTAATTACAATTACAACACAGATCTGTGGAACTCTTTGGATAACAAATTCATGTTTCAAATGTGGCTGGATAATCGATTTGTACAAACTTCGCACTTTGACAGCTCTAGATTAAAACGTACCATACATTGAACCATTCATTTGAAAAGCTTTATCATTTCATGCTCCTCCAACATTTTACTATAATGAAGGTCAACCCCGAAATCTTCTAGCTAAATTTCAATCCTCACTGCAATCTTCCTCTACCAGTTTTGCTTCTGCAAATAGAAACAGAAGGGACACAACTGCGTGAGCATTCGAAGAATGTGGTCTATCCATGTACTCTCGTAATCATAGCCTACAGTACTTGGTCAGAAAATAAAACGGAGTGTCTCATTCTCTTGAGCGCGAGTTCTTCGCTTTTCTCTCTCTTTTACGCGTGTTGTTTCAACCTTCATTCTTTGGACTGACGGTACTTTCGGTACAAGGTTTCATCTGCTGCCGGCGTTTCACGAGCCCATTTTCTATTCCGCCTTTGGTCCAATGGATCTGGGCCTCTCACAATTCCTGGACTCTCTTGAGAGTTCTCGTTTATGAGTGAACGGAGTTAGACGAACGAAAGAGCTCTCCGTTTAGTTTTGTGAGTGGCAAAGAAATGAATAACAATTAGGCGCATTGCTTGCAACAGAAGAGTAACATCTAAGAAAAATCTAAAAACAGGTAAAACATTATGTATTCTAGCGTATTGATATTGGTTTTTTTTCATGTAACTTACTCAATGTGACTGTAATTGGGGTAGAAATAACGTATAAAAGACGATAAATAAACAACTTATACACTAGGTTGAAGCCAAAAAAGGTTCTATTTTTTCATTATTTGTTTTAAATATTTCCTCATTATCTGTACAATGCCGAATATTTGGGTTTTTCTTTCTCTATCACTTGAATTGATCGAAATAAAAATCTTGAGAACTTGTCTTTTTTAAAATTGACTGGTTTCAATACACAAATTCGACACAATTATAATTTGTTGGTCGATCAAATAATATTTCCAAATAAAAGTTCAGTAAATTTAATTAGTAATTTCTCGTCTTGAACTGCTGGGAATCCCACTTCCTGTAGCGGTAAGGAAGTCCGAAAAAAAAACCGAGTTTATTATTAATTTTTCTATTTCGGGTGATCAAAAATTGATTAAAGTAAGCTTTTTTGTCCCTGAATTACTTATTATTGGTTTATTTGCCGAGAGCGTTACAAATTTGACCTTTTTTTCTCTCTGTGGTAGTTATTGGCTGAAAAAAAACACCATCATCCATAATTATCAGAAACCCGCTTATCTACATACCTATATTTTATTTATATACCCGATACTAAAAGATATCTTTCACAACATATTTTATATTGTCAACAACAAATAATTTTATATGCTGTCAAACTGCCTCATTGATATATTGTCCCTTTTACACTCTTAAATTCAAAAAGATAGAAACATTGTATTTTGGGCATAAATAGAAATTTTCCCCTATCTCAAAGGCAAATTGTTTCAATCTCCACTCCCAATGAAGGAATTTAAAGGAATACAATAATGTTTTCAGATGATAAGTAAGTGATGACTGCCAACGTTGGATCTGTCATCGTTCCCTCACTACTTATCCAAAGCATATTGATTATGAATCAAACCCAACAACCTCCAAATCTAACCACCTCGGGGATTCCTTTGGAGAATCTCACACCTTTAGGGACCAATCTTCCCTTTGATTTGGGAGGCATGGAATTCTCTTCTCTAGAACGCTTGATACTCCTCACCTACGTCATTACCATCATCATCTTCACTATCGTATCCAATGCTTTTGTGATCTATGCCGTGACCCACCACAATTCTCTGAAGATCATTCCCAATTACTTCTTGGTGTCCCTTTCCTGTACGGACATTCTCATGGCAACAGTGGTAATGCCCGTGGCCCTTCAGTACAACCTAGAAGGAGTTTGGCACTACGGAGTGCTCCCTTGTAAGGTAACTCATTCACATCGACGGTTTTGAAGAATGGCATAAAAAGGCATGAACAAGCATAAAACTAAATGTCTCACCTTCCTTCACTAATCTTCGAGGTTGTGTTCTAGATTGGTTCGAGGTAGAAAAGAAAAACAAAAACAGTGTTGCGTGACCAACATAAAAAGTTCCGAACTAATAAGGGCCCTTATTTGCAACGTCACACGGCCCAAAGAAAGCGGGAAGAGGCACGGTAGATTGTTAAATATGCTGCTCTTGCCTTCCACTGAACTTAATTTCTTTTTCGGACATTATGTGACCCGGGACACTAATTATAAACAAGATTTTGATACAATTAGCCAAAAGCAACACAAACGCATTATAATTCAACAAAAAGGAATTGGCCCAATCGGCCCCATTTTCGGTAGAGGCTGAATGGCAAAGCGCCCTCTGAAGTGCAGAACGTAAAACATATTTCGTGGAGCGTAAGGGGGCTCAAATATTTTCCCGTCTTACCTAGATTTTGCTGGTTAATTCGGGTCGCTCAGGATGGAAGCATTTGTTTTCGATATTATCCCTTTTTACATGTCTTGTTAGGCCAATAAAAAGGAAAATGATTTCTTAACAGGCTGAATCCTATCATATTTTGTAATAATAAGGGCAGATTTTGAGGGGCAAGTGGGAAGTCTCCCTTTTTCCTCGTGGAAGTTATTACTTCAAACTCATTACCCTAGTCCTTATCCGAAATATGTCCATCTTTCAGCTCCAAACAACTGCAAACCAGAAAGTTGAAGCATGGTTTGCATGGTTTGAAGAGTGAAGAAGATCAAATGACTAAAGGCATGTTTGAAATGACAAGTGGCTTGTCCATCATGTTTTATAAAAGTAACTATCTATTGTTTACATGAAAACAGAATTAATTTTGAATCAAGGGTTGTGTCAAGTTGAGTCTTAAGCACACGGTCGAGAATATCCTGACACCTCTGAATGTCCGTCTTGGTGGACTCAAACTTTTTCCTTCCCTTGTTGTTCAGTGTCTCCTCAGACTGGATTTGGGCGCCGTCAATGCCTAATTGTTGTGTGTTCTCGGGCCTTTCAAAAACTGGACACATTTGTCAATCTAACATGATGAATGCTGTGGTTGGGTTGATGAATATTTCGGATGACCCACCCAAATTTTGTCCACATTCTGAAACCGAAAAAGAGTTCGAACAACTAACTCCAAAAAGTTAGGAAGTTCTGAAATTGAATCCAATTCCCGAGGCGAAACTACAGTATGGACATTCATGAAGTTATGAGTGCATGGTATATGCATGGTGCATGTATAGTGCATGGAAGTATAGGCAATAGTGCCTATACTTCAGGTACATCATGTAGACCAGAATGTCAGGATTGTCCGGACTCGGTACAACGTCAAAGAACACAAGTTTATCCCATCTCAAGTAAATAATTCGTCATCTTCTTTTAACATTATTTTGTGCAAGGATTTCAGACCTATTGTGAATAGGTATTTAATAAGCATATTCCAAATGTATATTAAGATTTCCTCTTTGATATGCAAACAAATCTGAAAAGGTGTAGAAAAATCTGTCCCAACCATATATGCATACAGCATTTACCTTGAAAACATAGAATCATTAGCTCAACTAACATGTGCACTAAAAGAGCTTTGAAAATGACCAAATATTTAGCTGAGGTAAAAATGTAGGGATACCACGTGGATTGCTCCAACGAGGGCCAAATCAGCAACAGGACCTGAAGCAAACCAAAGGTTGAAATCAAGCTTCATGTAAAGGACGCCAAATCATTTTATAGGCCTATGAATATATATCATAGGCATATGAAGCTGAAACTTTTTCACTTTATCTTTTCATATAGACCTTGAATCATTCAAAGGGAAATATTTTTTCCCAAGCATCATTCTTTTGAGATGGAAAATAATCCAATTCCATCTTAAGCCTTTATTCATGGAAACGATGCAAGCAATAAGTAGATCTTGAGTCACATAAATACCCACGCGCAGAAAAAAAATCATCTTTTGAATATTAGAGTGAATTGTTTTACTTATTTCCATATTTTGAAGTCCTAATCGTTGTAAATGGCCAAAATATTGGAATCTTTTATTATTGGTTTTCCCTCATATCCTTGAAGAAGGGGCTTCCTTTTCCATATTGTTCAATCTGGTACGATACATTTGCTTTTTTGTTTCAAATGATTTTTCTCTGAATGGCTTACATATCGTTCAAGATTAAGTCTTTTCAGCTTTCAAAAACAAATTGTTGCAAATGATCTGCTTTTTTCAAGTACATGCCAGATACAATAGAAGAGAAAACTGTTTCCTCTCCTTTGACATAATTACTTGATAGCTCAGCTTACTAGGTGATTGTTGAAGAATCAAAGCATAGCTTTGCTCCATTTTAAAATGCCATTTAAAATCATTGAAAATGTCATTATTGCCCAAGCCGTCTTATAATATAATATATTATATTTTTTATATAAAAGGTTGTTTATGTAACCTTTGCACATTCAAACCATTTGCGTTTTGGCTTCCAGCAGAGCTTAGTTGAGAGGCGTCATTTTTCGCTCTCTCAACATTTTCCAAATGATTCATTTCGAAAAATGAAATACACCTAAAAATCTACAACTTTATCTGTATTTTTACGGTTTTTTGTTCCATTTTAGGCGCATTTTTGTTGATTCTAATTGCATTTGTTGAACAACCCTAAACATTAGCTTGTTGTTGGTTTTCCTCGCGATTAGTTCAAGATTTAGATTTTCAAGCAATCTAATCCACTTGAATTTGGACCAGGAGAATGGCAAAAGGTTTGGCGATCTCAATAAAATACTGGTTTGAGACGAGGAACAAGTCCCAAGAGACTCGTCTCTGACTGCTTTACCTAACCAAACGGGCTCTCGGCTGGCATTCAATTTGATTAGACATCCAGGGATTAGCTTCCCATGATCAACAAGAATTCAATATGTTACCTGAATCCTGAAACCTGAAAGAGAGTGGATGCAAATGCCATTAGGCGATTAAAAGAAATCGGATATCTAACTTATTTTTATTGTCTGATCTTTTTATCCAATTGATTGGAATACTTTCTTCTCTGTAAAATAAAGCGTCGCAGAATTTCCAATTTAAAAAAGTTTGTTCTATACAAATAAAACACTTTTCGGGAACGATTGAGTAGGTTTACAAAAAATTACATTTAATGGAAACAACTCTACCAAAATGACAACTGAAGCATAAGTAAGTTTTGTTTGCCCTTCCTAAAATTTAAAATCCAACCTATGTCTCTTTTTGGCTTTTTACACACCATATTGTTATCCATAACCTTGATCAGGTGTAACACTTGCCAACTTTCTACGTAGCAAGGTTGTTTTGGGTCTTGTCTATTCATGTTTCCCTCATTTTTATTGGACATGTAAAGCAGGCAAGGGATAGCGTGTCAAAAAACGATGACCAAGCGATCAAAAGTGCCAAACAAAGTCAGGTTAATGTTGAGCTGAGCAAAGGCCTCATTGGTTACTGAATGAGATACATTGGATGGAAAAAAAGAATGGTTGCATTATAGCCATAACCTTGAGACTTTTACTTCACACTGTTGCGTATATGGTCGAATCATACGGTTCCAAGACTCACTAGAGACATGCAATTGATAGGAAAATAATTGATCGATTTGAGTGAGACATGCTCCCACACAAAATGAGAAAAAGGTTTTACTCAATAACGTGTTGTTGATCGCACGGTAAATTTCTCAATTCTCTCACAATCTCCAAAATCAAAGTTGAACGTCAATTTTGCCTACTTTTTTTCACCCAAAGAAAGACTTGGTACCCCGCACATATTTCATGATCTTCTCTCCTTTGAGGACTCTCGTGGGTAGGCAAATTGCAAATCCCTTGGAGCCAGAAAGCCTTTCTCAAACGTCAATTGTGAACTGATCTGCAACTCCAAAGTGGCCACTTGATGAGCCTTGATTTCCCTCGGGAGTTTGTTTGAAAGTCGAGAAAGACGACCTCAGAAGCCTGAAGCCTAAAGTCTCAACCAACGCCAGAACTAACTATTTTCTTCTTTTTTAGACCTGGGTATTCGCCTCGTACTTTTCTGTGGCTTCTTCGATCTTTCATTTATGCGCCATTGCCATTGATCGCTATCGGGCTATCACGGATCCGTTCGGTTATGGCAGCAAACGCACCTTGCGCCATCTCCTTACCATCGTTACCTTCGTGTGGAGCTTGAGTTTCGTTGTGGTTTCACCGCCCTACTTTGGTTGGGGAATATCATGGCCAGATCGTTTTGATGAACTCACCCCTTGCACTATTCCTCAGGTAATATTAAACCTCTATACGCTTTACACTGGATTCTAAGTGGATAAAGTCTAAGATGATTATGTATGCTATAATCTATTGTTTAAACAAATGAATTCGAAATTTGTTTTGGGTATTTACGTAAACCTTCAGAGCAATCCTATATTATGGCAGAACAGAAAACGAGGACCGTTCGGTAGTCAGTAGTAGTGATGGGATCAAATCAAATTTCAAATTCATGGTTATCATGGCCTTTGAAAGTGAAAGCACCGACCGCTTACATCATTACGTAAAATTTCAAGTTTGAGCAAAAAGCAACCGTGGTTTGACGAAAGAAAAATCAGGGTTACTTTTTGCGGTTAGTTCACGGGTTTCCGCCATTTCACCAATTATATCAAATACTATAGGGCTTGTCAAGTGAACGCATTCATGAACAACTGACGCTATTCCATGGAGTAATATCAAAGACAACATGCCCAGGCAAACCGTACTGTGCATGCATTGAATTTTGACATTTATTTCATTTTGCCTCATTGTCTAAGCAAATTGCATTTTGTTATTGAGCCAATTTGATAGTGCGTTCACCGAATTACACCAAACATGTTCATATTGTTGGGTTTTATAACATAACGCACTCAAAACCCCTTGATTATTGAGAATTCAATGGGCGGATGGTGCGAGTTGTCTTTAAATGTTTGTCTTGGTTCTCCCTCCCCAAAATTCCCAAAATCAGGGTGCCGAACACCACATTTTTCCTTGAATTTCCTTCACTTTACAAGCCCCATTGAAAATGTAAATTGGCAGCCCTAATTGCAGCCTCCCGTGATTATTAATTTGGTACCCATCAGTAGCCAGTAGTAAGCCTTAATTAGAATTCAGCGGCCTTACGTCACATAATGCATGCAAATTGTAAACAAGGTATGTCATTGGTTGAAAGTTCGGGTAAACAAAGTCAAAGGAGTAGGCAATCCCTGTCCAAGTGAAAAGGCGATAGAGGCGGGAAATTCAAACTGATCGAAAATCGTCATTTTCAAGGTCGAAGTTTCACATGTTCCAATCAATAATTTTGTCCCAAAATGTTACTACAACACAACATTTTTTGTAGCCGTTTCAGAATCAATCACAATTAGAATCCTTTTTGCATCGTACTTTGGGCTAGAAGGAAAAAACTTTCAGACCAGTACATAAATCTCAAGCTAATGTCGGCAAATCCCCTATGTAATGTAAACTTGATGATTGCCTGATGCAAAAAACTGCAAATTGTCCCCATGCTGGATGTCAAAAGAGATTGTCGCTTCTGTCAATTAATGATCATTTATCAAACAAAATTGATGGCTAAGATTAATACAAAAAGAATGTTTCACCTAACATGGTTGCCGGGCCCTACAGATACGACAAGGGAATTGACTTTTACATTCATAGATTTCTTCAAAATAGAGAGAAAGTCTTACTTTTTAGCTTGGTATCATTTCGATTAACGATCATCTTATTTATCCTATTAATAAGAACAACAAATCTCGATGTAAAATCAGGCCCACAGATGGTGCTTGAGCCACGAGTCAAGAAAGAAACTTCAAGTGGCAGCATAGACAATGAGAGCCTGCATCTGAATTTGAAAAAAAAAAGCCGGACACCACATTTTTCCTTGAATATCCTTCACTTTACAAGCCCCATTGAAAATGTAAATTGGCAGCCCTAATTGCAGCCTACCGTGATTATTAATTTGGTACCCATCAGTAGCCAGTAGTAAGCTTTAATTAGAATGACTTCACTAAAGACTTGGTCAAAAGCAAATTTTGTCACCCTTGGAAAATGATGAATTTTCGAAGCTGCCGAGCCCCTATGCAACTACCTTAGCTCCGACAAATACAAACACCTGAGTCGAACACATTTTTAATATATATATACGAGTAACAAATGCATTGATATCCATAGTGAGTCATTGAAATTAGAATTAATGGATTCTCAAACGTTATTTTTCATTGGTAGCCCAACATCGATAACATTTCTCTCCATGAGCAAAGATTGTTCAACATTTGAAAAAAATAATGAAGAAAATGTTTCAATTTCCCAGGAGATAATACTACACCATTTTTAGATATATGTATGATATTATACATTATATGGATGAAATATTTTGAACGAAGTATGAAAATGTCATTGTAATTTGAGATACTCAATTTCAAAAATGTCATAGGTCTTAACATAGAGTTAGACAGAGACATCATTCTAGGGCAGACAAATTGAAGATTTGGTACATAGAGAAGTCAAATCGTGAAAACGGTTTTGTTGTCCAAATTGATTCGAGTTGAACGATTCAATTGAACTTGCCAAAGCAAACAATTGTCGGGAAAATAAAATCTGCAAACATTGGATGTCCTTGATCTAACATTGGACTTCCATCAAAGTTATTTCAATCATATGCTCTTCCAAAGGTTGCAATTGGTGTAGTTTGTCATGACAAATGGTTGATCCTCTAACATGGCCTAATTCTTCCAATTTAAAACTTTTTTGCTTCGACAAACATTTGCTTTGAAAGTGGACGGAGTGGAACAATTAATTGGTCTCAATCTTCCCCTTTTCTCTAATAAGTGTGACCCCGTGTGTTATTGTTATTTATAATATCATTATTATTCCTAGAAACCAAAATACAGGATTTTTATTCTCGCACAATTTATACCATTATTAGACAAAGATCGCCATATGTTGAGCTCTAACTCGAGTGGAAGTGTATGAGGTTTCTTTCTCTGGAACAAATCCACTCATTTCGTGAGTGTCTTTTCCGTCTTCGCTTTGGTTTTGCTCAACAGAGTCTGATCTGCTGTCCTCAATTTAGTCGTTGGGCTATTTAAAGCTCACAAAAGTCGATTGGGTGCTCTAGTTTTGGTGACGTCATGGTAATAGATACTTCATTATCCATGTCTAGTGAGTAGTGTCCTTTTTCCATCAAGACCGGTCATAAGAACACAATGGCTTTGAGAGACTTATTGGAGACCAAATTTGACTTGACCTTTGCCAAAAGAAAAGCAATTTCAATAACCTCGACGTCTACATATCAAATTGAAGGCCAAGACCATTGACGGCAGACATTTTCTCATTCTTGCATTTGAAGAACGAATCAAGAAAACAAGCTTGGAAAAAAATTGGTGCTCCTATAACCTTTGAAAAGTCAGAGCTGAGATGAAGTCCAAAAGCCATCCAGATATGCTAATTTGGACTTTCCAGGCAGGAGAATATGGAAAAATGTACCATACGTAGAGAAAGTTCATGCTGAGCATTTGCCCTTTTACCATGTAATTCTGCCTTCAGGTTTTTGGTCTTCACCCTCCAACATCTCCAATAATAGAATCGTTCTTGGCCTTTTCAGAGCAGCACCTACGCGATCTATTCGTCGGTGATGTGCTTCTATATTCCATTGATCATCATCGTTGGCATTTATATCAAACTCTTCATGATTGGACGGAAACGCTTCAGACAGAAGATTCGCCGAGCCTTTGAATTGGTGGAGATCCACGAATTCACCAGGACTAACACGGATCGACACTCCCCTGAAGATCACACCCTTGGGCGGTTCAAAGAACATCCCACAGCCATGTCCGAAGGTTTTGTGGAAAATACCGTACCCAAAGAGTACAATTTGGACCGTCGTAAATCCCTCAGTATCCCCGAGGAACAACGGATCGTGAAACACATTGTTCAAGGCAGTAAACGACGTCAATTACTTCCTGCCATGCTCTTCAAAATGGAGCCAAACATCAATCCCTCGTGAGTAGCTTTATAACATGTAGGCATGTGCCTTTTTGTCCGAACGATATACAATGCATTGTGCACATTCCCTGGAAACTTGGATCACGGCCCTCGGGGAAGCGTCAGGGAAGGTCACATATTAATGACAAAAAGAAATTTGCGAGGGGCACACTAGCAAGAAAGCAACGCTTTTTGACTCAAATCGCAAAAACTTTGTAAGTATTGCTGAAAACTCCGTTCTTTGTTCTTTAGCGTTTATACAATGCAAAATATTGCCTTAACTAACTTCAGAGTAGTTTTTGTAACTCATGAAGGTTATCAGAGAAAGAACGGGCTTTCTATCATAAGTTCAGCTTTCTTGAGAATTTGTTAGAAAATGAGAATTATAAAGGAGTTGCCATTCTTGCTACTATCCCCCTCGTACTTCCACAAACCCATAGCGTGTGAGAAATGAATCGATAAGTGTGGCAATTTGGACCACACCAATTTTTCTACTATTTGACTTTGAACTATACTAGGTGAAAAACACGATAGGCATTATTGACGCGAGCTTAAAATGAGGACTAAGAAATGTCTACTGCCAAATTATAATACTTAACTTACGAATGGACAGGTCAAAATATGAGTATGTTGTTACAAGAGGTCTTAGAGTGGCCTTTAAGATCTTTGACATTGTCTTAAAAAGACGCCTCCACACTTTCAAGATGCCATTTGTAACATCAACATGTAGATCCAATTCTCAAGGACACAATGGAACACAACTTGTTTACAAGATGCTGATTGAACTTCCTCACCCTACACAAGTTCAAATTTGGGTTCTTTTGATCTATTGCTCAACTTGGTAGCTTCACATAATCCAATCTTCAATCAATGTCAAATGTAGTTATCGTATTGGGGTAAATGCTGACAAGCCATTGGTCGGAAGAAGGAACACCGAAAAAATGACGCGTCCACGGCTCTTCATGAAACAACATACGCCTTTATCATGACAACCATATTCTGGTTAGACGACAAGTGTTTGCTTCATTTCAGCCCAAAGATTGTTTCAGAATGTCGTCTTTGGAATAAACTAGTGAATACAAGACGATGCTGACCTTTTTGGTCAATTTTCCTAATTGAGCAAAATGACCTCCATGTCACCCAAAACTTGACGATGTTTCTCGTTAGGAACATGTACTGTATGTTGACGCAGCAGACAAGGCCTCAATCTATGGACGTTCTTGCCTATTCTACCAATTGGACATGTACTCAGAGTCTAATTTAGTCAAAACTAAAGTTTTGAGAGGTCAAAGACGACGAAACCTTGTAAACAGAGAAAGTAGGTGAGAGAAATTCGAAAGGTTTGTCTCACCTAATATTATCAATTCTCCATCACTTGTTTACATAAGGAAGGATTGATCAAGTCTTGGCTCAATCGTATTGTTTGTACCAAAAAGCATGAGCTCTTAACAATGAATGATCACTGCATTTGTCTTAGCCACGTGGTGTTGGCAAATTCATTTTGTGCCTTTATTGGGCTGAGTTTGAATTGTTGCTAAATTTGACAAACACATTCGACTGAGTTTAACATTGACAAAAGAAAAAAAAATATGTACCTTAATGCATAAAAAAAGCAACTGACGTTGTTTGATCTGAGAAACACTAAAATACGTGTAGGGTTGATGAGGAATTTGATCACAAGCTTGTCTAAGTCTATCTTGAAAGATGCTACTGGATCAACAACGCCTACGTATTCCTTGCGAATATTAGAAAGAAGGACATTAAACAGTGAAGGTGCCCGAGAAAGAAGAAATGTGGACTTCATTGCTCGAACTACATGGCCTGGATTTTTCAAAGGCTTGAAGGTGCTCTCAAATTGCTCGTTAAACATATGTGGTCACCCTAAATCCTCAGTTGGGTCAAAGCTCATGGATGCTTTTGAAGACGCACACTATGAGGTATCTTTCGTACTTTCTCTGAATGTTGTTCAGTCTCAGACGTTCTGTCTCTCCTTGTATGAGAACTCTCTCATGCTTTTCATGTTCCTGGTAAATCATCTTTGGACTTGTTCCACCTTCTGCAATCCTGCTGAAAAATTGGTACCCAAATGAAAAAAAGACTTGGTCAAGATGTGGCTTGTACACAGTTACTATTATGATACTATCTCAGGACTAATACTTGCCATATATCCAACTACACATTTGTTTGTGTGTTTGTTTGTTAGCAGTCAGGCGGCATATTGATTACTGCGTTCCGATAGAGGGTGTCACAATTAAGAGATATACCCGCTTCTTAGTCATTTTTACTCTTGCCCTCGTAGATCCAGCAACTCCCAAATGATAGATTCCTTCAGGAATCCGAGGAGTTACTTAAGTGACTATTTGGGCTTTTGTGGTAGAGTCAGATGTTGGAAGCTTGTCCAACGTTTAGTTATTAACCCCGACATTCAGCTAATAAATGCCAGGGAGGCTCGTCGTCCTCATTGAACAGTCGGCAGCTTGGGTTGTTTTTGTCGTTTCAGATATGTCGATGTCGTTGCAAATTACAGCGACCTGTTATAAATTGTATGCATTTACCTAGTTCCGCCGGAGCGACAGTCCCTAGGGTTTTAGTAATTTCTTCAAATTAAGTTTGGGGAATAGATATTTTGGTTTGCCTGCATGTGGGTGAATTACTCCAGTAAGTTGACCATTACTTACTGATACTTTTCTTGACTTCTTCTTGATAGACATTTCGGTTCAGGAGTCTAGAAGAAACGGTTCAGGGCCAAACTGCATTTGTGTAGCCCCTTATTTCGCCAAATTATCTGCCATTTCATTGCCTTTCAGCCCATAATGGGCTTTGCTCCATTGAATTGTCACTTTGTTTTTCTTGCTAAGTCGGGGTAATAGATGCCTTACTTTGAGCTTGCTTTGTGAAATGATCAACTTCGCGTGGGTAGCTTGAATGGCTGATGGGCCATTTGGCCCAGATAGTCTGAGTCTTGATGCAATGTTTTGTTGTTTAGATAAATGACCAGGCCGAATCCAGCCTTGTCTCTGGTTATAGAGCCATCAGTTTAACAATAGATTACACCATACTTTTCTGAGCCATCCAGCTCCTGTTGGGTGTTATGAATAACTTTGTATTTAGTTTGCCAATTTCTGGGGAGATTGTTTTGGGAACCGGGTCTTTGTTAAGTTTCCGTTGGATGCCAGAAAGTGTCCCCTGAACATCCAACTGCACATTTGAAAAGCTTTCCCCATTTTCAACTTTATAGCCTCACCGAGTTATCTATTATTTTGGAGGACTAATCCTCAATCTTGCATAGACGAAATCTGGTCAATGTATTCACCTCCATGTTCTATGGGTGTTGTTGGGTGTCTAATGGCGTCGACCCAAAGGCCATTGAATGGAATTTGAGATAATTTTTTGCGTCTGCAAAGATTTCAGGAAGCCAGGATGTAAAAGGTTACCTCAACTAACCACGTTAGTCGCTCAAGACTCTGCTTGCCTATGAAAATTGGATTGTTGGACACCTTTCAAAAGCGTTGTTACTGATGAAAGTGTCAGAATGGCGTCTAACTAATATGGACAGTGAAGCAGGAAGGGACGATGACGTCACCATCTAATTTTGAGAGGTGACTCGTACTTTTGAGGCTTAATAGTTCTTTGCTAAGGGATTTGACTAGAGTTCCAACTCATTTATTCATGAAAGGAATGGCTCATATAGCATTTCAGTTTAATCAAATGTCACCGTTTTCTCATTAAACATTTTTTTTTGTTCTTTTTGCGGATTTCCTTACCGTTACCGGGATTGGAATCCCAGCAATTCAAGACGAGAAGATTATTCATTTTACTTGACTTTTATTTATATACATTATTTGATCGACCAACGAATTGGAGTTGGCTGATCTGGCTAACTTGTCCAAGTCTGACTTAAATCCTGTTACTGGATCAACGCCTACATAAGCCCTACGAATATTTGAGGGCAGCAACTTGAACAATGAAGGAGCCTCTCAAGAAAGAAGAGAGGTAGACTTCATTGTTATAACTAGCCTGGATTCTCGAGGGCTTGAAGGTACTCTCAAAACGCACATTAAGCCTCTACGGTCATTACAATTGACCCTAAATCCTGGGTTGGGACAAAGCTCATGAATGCTTTTGAAAACGTACAATATCAGATACCTTTCGTATCTTCTCTGAGTACTGTAAAATCCCAACTTTTCTAACCTCTCGCAGTACGAGAGCTCTCTCATATCCTCAATGTTCCTAGTAAAATATCTTTGGACCTGCTCAAGCTTTTGTAAACCTGCTGAACTCATTGGTGCCCAAATGGGAGAGGTATATGGTTGAAAATACTTTATAGCAAAAAAGGTTGTGTTTGTACTTCATTCTCCCACCGTAGAATTAACTATTTTTACAAAAAACATTTTCAAAGTGACCTTCTAAGATTTGGGTTGATATCATCAGACAGGTGCTATTTAAGGAGGTCAATATTAACTTCAATGCTCCATTGAAACTGTTTTTCTTCGAGAGCTATTTTTAGCAGAAAGGCTCAATAACTGTTTTAGAATCGATTTTGACTTTTTATCACCGTCCGTCAGGGGTTCCAAATCTCGTGAAAACCCCGCACACCCTTGGTGCCCAGAGGGAAAACCTTACGGTTGCTGCGGCTCTATTTTCAGATATCAGTGCCGTGCCCATAGCATGCATGCTCGAGCAAACTGGCCATCATCCGTCAGCCAGCATGTCACAAGTGACTATTACTCAGTCAAAAATGGGTTTTACATATTCGTAACCCAAACGCTTGAATTTGATAAGCATCTTGTTGGTGCCGGTTCATTTGGAGCTTTTGCAATATCTGGCATTTTTACGCATCTTTGGATAAATTTTGAATTTCCTACTGCTCTCTGTGATTAGTCGACCTGGTCACACTCTCCTCGGAAGTCAGTTAGCAGTGTCTGCCTACGTATTTCTATTCTCTAATCGATAATTTGCCTTTTTTTTGCCTCAGCACATCTTTCGCCACCTGTGCAGATTCTCTGTACCACGTGTCAAAAGCAAGTCATCATGAATTGTAATGTTTTCAATGAAACGCGCTCACCGTGAAGGCTGAGCGCTAAGCTTGAGCACCAACGTATAATCCTGCCTTTAGTGAGCTTGATTCAATACGTAATCTGGGTTGGTCGCCGCAACCAACCTGATCTCGTCCATCTTCTGCTTAATGCTTCTAGGCGGTAGCCTTCCTGCCTTGGTCGGTCTTGAAGAGAGTCTAGTCTTGTAGATTCTAGAAGGTGCTCCTGGCGACCTTGAACCACTTGGGAAGGTCATGGGTCAAAATCCGCTCAATAATTATCTGCCTGAATCCGCCTTGGCCGTACAGTTCTAGAAGGTGCTCCTGGCGACCTTGAACCACTTGGGAAGGTCATGGGTCAAAATCCGCTCAATAATTATCTGCCTGAGTTCAGATATTACACCAAAAAGGATGTTCTCTTTCGGCCAGAAACCTGAAATTGAGCTTTCAAATGAAACGCAGAGGAGTACACTTTTGCTTGGTTCAGGAGTAGAGCTAATGAGACCTCGGAATGGGCGCGAAATGTTAATTCGAAATCTGTCCGGTGAGTTACGGCACACCCAGCAAATGCATCAGATTTGCAATCTTGTCTGACTTTATTGGCAAAAAAGTTAAATGAGGTTCAAATTTCCTAACCTACGAGAAACACAATCTTCTTTTTCCATGTCTAACGCTTTGTATTTAAAAATGTAAGAAGGAAATGTTTAGTTTCCGCTTTAAGCTTGTTTTGGGCAATACTGGTTCAAGTGTAAGGTGTAATTATTTCCTGAATCATAAAGCTCCTTTTGATTTGTTGGCTAAAGATCTGCTCATGTAGTAAAGTTTTTTTTCAATTAAAAGTGGCATTCTTTCTTTTTTGTCAGCACCAATTTGTCAAGCTTTTGGAATTGGAAATTTCTCTTTTGGGATCGGCACTAGTGCTCGGGTGAGTCCGGCAAAAGTCGCATTCGTGCGAGTGCTTTGATTTTTTGACTTTTGCTGGAATCTAGTCTTTTAGTTTAGTCAGGTCAAGCAAAAAGACTCGTCTTGCAAAATTTCAACGAAAAATAATCAACCATTCCGGACTCAAGTTCTATCTGAACGACTCTTGTCCAGCCGATTTCTCCAAGGTTGAGTAAAGACTCGATTGCACTCGGACTCGGGTCCGAACTCGCACCATCACTAATAGGCACTATTTCATTAAATTGCAAATTCTCAGGTTCATTAGTGGGACTTATTGGTAGATCTAAGTAGAATCTTGAAATGCTTTTTACACTAATGTCTTCGGTTGTTTTTTATAAAAGCATCTGAATAATAACAAACGCCCTAAAACATCAAAATGTTTCAAATACCTATTTCTTCATGTGACTGATCATTTCGAACTCTTATCATTATACCAATGAAAACACAATATCAATGTGGGGTAGGGCACGGACTTCTAGAGATATGGACTGCGAACGGAAGTCAAAATTTTGCATCGCCCAAACCGTTCATCTGATTCCAAATAAGCATATGATACGACCAGAAGATCTGGTTGAATAGATGAACTTGGCCAAATTTGAGCCCAAAGCAACGCTTGTGGAACTCAGAAGATATGGTCAAAGTTATGGAGTAAACAGTACATAAAGTTCAATTTTTCGGCCTGCTCTTGGTCAGCTACATAAGCTTTGACAACATAACTTTGAACTGATGCGCTTTTCAAGTAAACGGTATAAAAATGACCTGCCTTTATTTCAGGAGATCTACGTTTCTTACATTATTGCTTTAATTTGAATAGCGACTCAGAGTGACTATGACCAAGAGCAGACCGATTTCCCGGGAAACTCGTTTGTAGTCCATATTTCTAGAAGTCCGTGGGCAGGGAAAGTGTTGGATGGGCATAAATTTAAAAAAAAAACACCTTGGATTGAAACAACCCTAAGTTCATTGCGCTCCTACTCTTGCAATCTTGCAATCGAAATTTTGCCTGGCGCGTTGAAGGCCAAGAAAACTACTATCAAATCTCAATATCTAACACTTACGTTCTTTGTATTGCAGAGAGGAGAAAATTGCTTGCTCGCGTTGCTCGGGTATGATCCCCAAAAAGCAAGGGAGGGTTTGCAAATTGTGCTCAGCTCCGAATAACTTGGTAACAGCGGCTGAGAACTCGCGTTTGGCTATTCTTCTCCAAAGAGAGAAGCGATCTGTCTTCATCATGACCATCATCATATTCACTTTCATCCTTTGCTGGATGCCTGCTTTTTCATTGTATTTGGTAAGTGTGGTGAAAGCTCCAATGTCAGCCAGTAGTTCCAAGTTCATTTTATTTCATCCGTAGCCATATGGTCGTTCTGACTTGAAAGTAAGATGGTATAATTGAGTGAGGAAACTTTCTAGAGTACAAAAGAAATCTCATTTCAATTGGATGGAAGTTCAGTTCAGAAATTATAACCACAAGCTTATTTCCCACGAACACTTTGCAAGTTTCAAACTTCTCAACATTAGAATTGGGGTCGAGGCTTCTTTGTCATGCCATGAATTTCACAGCGAAAACAGGGGATTTCATTCTTCACACAGAATGGAATACAAGTTCGATTGTTTGTATGCTATTCGAATTGATGAGTCAAGGGTCCAATCAGCGCAGATTCCAAAATGCCCTCAATTGATTAACATTAACATGAAACGACGGTTGGTTTCTTGCTCAACACTGGACATTGACCAACGGTGTTCGAACTCTTGGGAAAATTCACAAGCAATATTTCGGTTCAAAGAGCATATTGATGTTTTTGAAGAGATTATGCCTGCCAGTAGGCCACACATTTTGGATCGGCAGAGTTGGCTTTACCTGGAAAAAGAAGGGGTTTCCTCGAGATGAAAAGAGACACATAAAGGGCTAGTCACATGAAAGCGAAAAGTGAGAGAAAGCAAGTCAAACAAAATGAATGTACTTTGGTTCCCTTTATTTTTCCAGGTTCATTTCCCTGCAGCATTTGAACAAAGAGCTATATTTGTTTGATTAGAAATGAATTGATATGACGCTTTGATGTAGGGTATACATATAGAAAGTATAAAGTAACATTTTACAGTTTTGAGAGGAAAATATATGGTATTTGGCGTCATTTTGAGATGATAAAAATGTATGTTTCCCAAGAGGACATATATTGTTTTTTCGACCCCTAACCTACTTATTGCACAAATCCAAGGTAAAATTTATTACTTTTTGAAGACATCAACGGTGTCAACGGCATCAATGTCTAATGCTGATACAATTGAATTGTACGAGAGTATGTATACTTGATTGATCTTTCGCCACGCTGAATGAAATTTTATCCATTTTGTTAAAAATCAACATTTTGAATGGTAGACAGAGATAGTTACTAAAACTCACGATCTCAAAGTTGATTGAAATTGCCTAATAATTTTGTGTCATGGTCAGATCCTTACTACCGCAAGTCAATGTACTCTGAACAAAGAATACGGCCTTGTTCCGCCGTCTTTCGGCAAACTTTATGGAGGTGTGTAGGTGTGAATGATGAACGGATTTAAGGCCATCTTGATAGATGAACCAGACCATCGAATATTTGCCTATGTACGCTATTTGGTTGCTTGGTGAATCTCCAGTCTTCACAAAATATGCCCAAGGAAAATAGCTTGTACCTTAGTCGTCAAAAACGTCTTGGGCTTTTTTGTGCTAGCTAAAGCAGGGCAGATTTGGTAGATTGCCGCTCATGCATTTACGTGCATGTGGCATTGCGTTTCAAAGAATCATTGAAAATGTTATGTTCAATTTGCGCTCACAATAAATCACTGTAAATTTTTATCATCCTGTTTGAATTGCCAAAAAAATATATGTATGCAGCTAGGCCCTTCCCTACTCGTATTGGGCCCCTGGCAGGCCTGACGTCGGAATTAGGCTCTCGTGTTGCTGAACAAGTTCTAAATTAAATAATCAACACTTTCAGGTTTTGGCCATCTTCCCTCAATACGTCCAACTCATCAATACCAAACTGATCACAATGGTTTGGTGGATGGCATACTCAAATTCTGCGTGTAATCCAATAATTTATACTATATTTAACAAAGATTTCAACGATGCTTTCTTCAAGCTCATAAGAAAGGTATGATTGTTGAGTGCAAGCGAGAGTTCGATTTCCCATTTGAGTTATTCCCCCAATGGGCACCAATTTTCTATCAACTGTTATGTATTTATTTTGCTTATATTGCACCATTGGTTACCTGCTCCATTGAAACTTATTTGTTCCTATTTGGATTCATTTGAAAGCATACTTCTAGCCTGGATTTTCGAATGAGAAACTGAATATTTTGTGATAACCTAACCCTTCTCCCAATGTTACCTACCTCAAATCATATCTCATACCAAATACCCTGAAAGGAAAACATAAACAAGTAACCTGTTTGTAATCCCCTCTCAGAAGACGATATTTTGATGGTTAATCTCCTTAGTTCATTGCTTTCATTTGGAATAGTATTTCAAATGATGTTGGGTAAGTTTCAAGAATACACTCAAAATCTTTGATGTCAGTAAGCATTTTTAGTAAAGAAAATTTAAGCTGCCGTTCCGCACATTGAGCTGAATATTTCATAACCATCTATTCATGAATAAATTGAAATCAAGTTTGGATCAAGGTTGGTCAAATTTGAAGTTGAAAGCACAATTGTCGCGAAATGTCATGTGAATTTTCTAGTTATATTTGCACTCACTGATATTTCTTCAGAAAATGTGCAATTTCGATCCATTTGAAGAAGCTCTCAATCCAGGAAAAGACAAGATCCCATACAGCTCAACATATGTTTATGAAGTTTTGGACCTAATAAAGGCTGACATAAGACACAAGATATTATGCGTCTTAACTTATGTTTATACGTTTTGGACTTAGTAAAGGCTGATCTTTTGACCTTGTGATAATCAAACAAATGCTTGATTCACTGTATCTTCGGGTATGTTATATTTGACTTATTCTACTTTCTTGGGTAAAAATGCACCTGGAAATGGACCTTCCATTTGAAGTTTCATTACCAAAGGTTTTGACAACGTCGTAAAAGCCTATCCAATAACATCTGAAATACTATGTCCAATTTTTGAAGAATTTTACACTTACACGAAATCAAAGACCATCAGAGTATCGGCTACAATTATGTTTCTGATATTGTTCTGGAGTTTAGTCCTAGACTCTAACACCTATTTTTTGTCCAACAGTTCCATTGCTTCATCTGCAATCTCAATGGACCATCAGAAGTGTGAGAACAAATTTCCAGATCTCAGTAACGATATCCTTTACTTCAATATTCCCACCGACAGCCAATATGTTACGGCTACATTTGTGTGCCAATTCAAATGCTCTGTTACCAACTGCTTTATTATCTACTCGTCAAAACATATCAAAGTTTGTATTTTATTCTATGACAAATAAATCCGCTATAGCTGTTCTTGTTTTGATGTATTGCAAGTCCTGAATATTATAGCTGTTTTACTGTTTTCTACAATAAAACTATAATGCAAGTTGGGGGTCCTGAATTGAGCAATGAGCAGATTACTGGAGGTGTTTAAAAGGATCAGGCATATTTTGATATGCACTAAAGCTCAGATAAGAGATAAGATCCATAACTTTCCCATTTTTGTAACATTTCGTTGGATAGCATTTTCATAATTTTAGAGAAAAAAACAGAAAATTTTCTTCAAAGCAGGAACCCCTTACTCCATGGTCGTGACAATTGATGACACATTGTTTTGATTTGCTTTTTTTGTATGCAAACAACAAGTTTTCTCATCAATAGAATCAGTGCTGTTGTTTGATTTGAAAGGTGTTTCTAGTGGTAAGGCAATCATTACTAGTAACACGAGCAAGATAAATAATAACTGTCCCCTATTGAAATGATAAAACAGCTCAACTTGGAACATCGCACTTTCGAAATAAGGATCTTGGGAACATCTGAATTGCGTTTTTTCCGGGGTAGCCATGGTCTTCAGTCAGATGTTCATGTTGGCTTTCCTTTTGCTTCACATGTATGCACCAAGGCATGTGGATCAATTCTTGATGAGGTGGTGACAACCATTGGGATTTCAGCCATTCTTAGACATAAATCTCCCTTCAGACGTCTTGCATTCAACGATTGAGCCCCTATACAGCTTACTTGTTATTATCTTGTCTCGGAATCGTCAAAGAAGGTTGGGATGAATGAAGAATCCCTTGCTTTGACGGAGTGCAGCTATTTCGGATGACCTTGATGTTTCATGCACATTTATTATTTTGTACTTTGGAAATAAGGGCACTATTGTTCCTTATTTAACAAAGTCAAATGGCCCAAGTAAAATGAGGAAGAGGCACGCTAAATTTGTTAATAAACTCTTTGTAACACGCCAAGCACTAGTTATACCATGGAGGATACATAAGGATACATAGGATTTTGATAAAGTTGGCAAAAAACAAGTAAACTACATTATAATTCAATCAAGAGGAATCGGCCAAAACGGCCCTCGATTTGGTAAAGGCTGATTCACAAAGCGCCCTCTTCAGTGTGGAATGTGCAGCGTGCATCGTAGGAAAACCTATATGGTAATGAAATTGTGAGTCTGAGTAGGCCGAATGATTGACCAAAGACCTGTGAGCAACTTAGAGGTTGCAACTTATTATGGCAACTTAAACAGTCTATTGTGAATGTTCTGGTCCCTTAAAATCTCCTTGTGGTTACTACCATGAATTACGTAGGCTCCATCTGGGTTGGGAGTAGAGATGTAGTGAGCCAAGAATTTTCGGGCTGAGATGGGCTGGGCAAAAAAAAACAGGTTTCGAGTTGAGCTGGCCCAAGTCCGAGCTGGCTCATGATCGAGTTAACCCATGTCTGGGCTGAGCTACTATGTCCGAGCGGATCAAAGAGACCTTGGGTGGTGAACCAATATACCAATTGGCCAGTCTAGTTTCTGATTCTCGTGTCACGTAATACCACAAAATTGTCTAAGCCCAAACTATGTGTTTGAAAATTGCAATAAAAGATAGAAGGCCTCGAAGCACAAGTTTATTTACATTTATAGAGGATATGATAACCTCTTGCGTATATTCATGAAATCTACTTCTTACTCAAAATCGAGGAAATTGTTAATTTTATAACAAATCGGGTTAGTTTAATTATAAAAGACATTGAAACTATTGGTTTAATCAGTAAGTTGGGCAAACACGTACAAACACTAGTCATAGTGACAAAAGCGATAAGCTAAACAATTCTACTTTTGATTCAATATCTCGTATAGCTTTTGCTTTCAACAACATTTAATAGCAACATTTTCAAGACATAAACATGGCCAATCAATTTTCATGAATTCGTTTGAAAACAGGGAGACAATGGAGCAAAGTTGCAAACACTGTAATATTTGTTTTTCTTTTTTAGGTCCTAAATTGGAAAACAGCTACTTGAATTGAAATTTTATGGCAAAGTTTATTGAAGTTCTCTTTTTAAATTTGGCATTTTATGCTAGGCATTTTTTCTGCTTAATGAATAACCTTTACTATCGGGGGCAAAATACCTTGATTCAATTTCAATTATATTAGTGTTTCGATTTGTCATAAAAAACATGAAAACACAATTAGGAAAAGTATGTTTATGTAAAATATCCTTATGATGAAAAAGATAATAATAACCTTATTTTGCAACTCATACATATTGTGGAAACTATTCTTTTTATTTTTTTCTGTAGCACAAACATATATTGTAAATTGGTTTTGTTAAATGGAACATTTTTTCTTCTTTACCAATTCCTTTGAGATCATTTTAGATTATTTGAGTCTAAAATGATGCAAAATCAATTATTAAATGTACGCATGTGTCTAAAATATGTTTTTAGTATGTAGTAAAAGCTGCCCATAATGAATATCAAATACATTTTTGATGGTATTGTTTTATTACATGTTGTTAGCAGATAAATATGGTAATTTGAGCTCAAACAAAAAAGTTTTTTTTGACAGAACTCTTGCTTTGGTTTTATATTGCAAAAATAAAATCAAGATATTACCAAACACTTTGTCACTATTGGAGGTGCCATCACATTAACCTATTGTTTTGGGTCAGCACTTGCTTTTGTTTAGAATTAGCAGAATTGTTCGTAACTGGCTGAACAAGCCTGATATGACCAGATATAATGGCAGCACTTTGTAATCCAGCGCTTTTGTTATTGATTTCCCATCAACCTTCATTTTTGTTGTTTTCCACATCAATCAACAGTATTCTTTTAGTGACTTGAAAATTCCCTATTTGCTAAAATGTTGCAAGTTGCATTCGGTTCTGCGATGATAATTTGATCACAATAAACTTTGCAACTTATTGAAGTTGTATTATTCGATATTTGCCAATGGTCAATCAAGCTCAAAATAGAATTTGGATCAGATTGGTCGAAAAATGTCTGATTTGAGCAAATTCAGATCCGGATTGGAGGATTGAAAAGATGGATTCAAACGGATCCGTAACTTTCGGCTAAAAATGAGTATACAGGAACACCAAAGAAAGAAAGAAGCCCAAATTTACAAAGAGAAGACTATCAGTGGTCTTAAAATCAAATGAAATTCATTCACGTCAACAAGTCAAATTCAGCACATCATAACTTAGCTATCATTTTATTCAAAGCATATGTCCGCTGGTACCACAATCAAGACCGAGTACAGAAGAGTAAGGTTTTCTTATGATCTTCAATGGAATAATTGCCAAAAGGACATTGGTTCCGGGGTTGGGCTTGTGGACATGGTGTGGGCCGGTTAATGACGCTTGAGATTGTTCCAAGAGGCCAATAGTCCCCTTACGCTGCACGAAATATATTTTACGTTTTGCACTCCAGAGGGCGCTTTGTCACTCAGCCTCTACCAAATAAAGCCGGTTGGGCCAATTCCTTGTTATTGAATTACAATGCGTTTGTGTTGTTTTTGACTAATTCTATCAAATTCTTATTTTGAATTAGTGCCTCAGGTCACATAGTGTTCGGAAAAGAAATTGCGTTTAAGGCAAGGCAAGAGCAGTTTATATAGCAATCTTTGGGCCGTGTGACGTTGCAAATAAGGGCCCATATAAGCAAGGCATGACGCCATAGGATGAGGCGCGTGCCAGATTGGTCGAGGAAGAGTAGCAGGCCAAGCTTAAGTCTCGGAAGAAGCAAAACTCCCATGTGATCATCTACGGCTCCAAGCTCATGACGCCGGTCGTCAATCCCGGTCAGTGACACAAAACATTATCGACCCAGTACCAGGGTTGGAACCGTTACTGTTATTTTAGTGGAAAAAGTTGATCTAAACCTGCAAAGAGCAAAGTTTCAAGATATTTGTTTAACGTTGAGTATAAATGTGATGTAAAACAAATGACAAATGTATGAGGGTACAATGTTAAAAGGAGACAAGCTTCGAGGATTCAGGGTTGTCTGGCGTTATTTCTTCCCTTTTACTTAACATCTTGACATTTCTTTCGTCCTTCTTTTCATGGCTCGAAAAAATTCGAAATAAGGCAAATTTCGCCTGGTTTGACGCGAGAAAACTAAAACCAAATACCGAATATTGCTCGACCATGTTTTTTTACAACATTGAAAACCAAGCTTGTGGAAATATCTTATGCGTAATTAGTGAATCTTTATGCCCTCATTATTCGACGATCTGTGATTATCAAGGTGGAAAGATCGATCTAGATAGCTGCTTTATCAAGAACAAGAATACGTTAATAGGTCATTAATATGTTAACAAGCAATTGATATAGAAATGATATGCCAAGTGATTATGCGAACCTTTGTCTCATTTATGCCTTAGGGAAGGAAAGTACAAGTTTAGGGTTCTAATTTCAGCACTTCCATGCAGATTGCGGCATATCAAGATACATTACTTGGACGTTAGAGAACTATAATTTTGTAGTTTGTAAGCGCAATTGTATTCTTCTAAAATGGTCCAAGTATAACTTCATTCAAATTGATACTGAAAGCTGCGGTGGTTCTGCACCACTTCGAAAAGCTTCTTATTCAATGATTGTTTTTTTGTTCCATCCATTAGATGTTTCTGTTTCTAAATTTTGACTCTGTTATTACATGTTTTTCCCTCTAAACAAAAATACCCACCAAAATCCTCTTCTTCTACATCCAGGAGTTTTCCTCGTTTTGATGGTAGTTTTGAAATATTGAATAATTGGAGGAAAAGTTGATCGTATCTCCACATTTAAGTGCTTCCTCTGTCAACTCGATACCAAGTAATTTCAAGGCATTGATCGAAGTCATTCTCGGTTCAGATGAAACCCCATCTATCATAAGGTTGTACATAGATGTTCACGGTTGAAGGTGCAGTTGTTAGGGGATAACAAGAGCAATTAATAAAGCAAAATGACTAGGGCCGGTCCAAATCTTGCAGATAGATATGGTCTTTATTGACAGCTAATTTGTCAAAAAAATCAATCGATTTTGCAGAAAAAAATCGCAAATAAACCTTCCAAAACATGTGCAGCAGCATGTTGTAAGGGGGCCGTAAGGGCTATTTTTGTTTTCCATATCAAATAGATGAAAAAGAAAATTGTATCATAATATCTTCCACCAACGAGATTTGAACTTGTTATCCTTCGTGAGTAGAATCTTGACTTGTCCATGCTGCCTCCTAGACCGATCAGTGTCTTGGATATCTTTACCATTTCGTGAAAAAGATCAATCTCACTTCAGTATTATAACAACAATAATGCCATAGCCTAGCAAATGTGTTGCAGAATAACAACATTAAGAAAAATCAGTTTTTTGAGTCTCTTAAAACTAATTCTAAGTCGATTCTTCCCAAATTGACCATCCACCTCATGTCCATTTGCCACATCTATCATGAAAACTTGATAAGTTGTGTCTAATTTATAAAGGAGATGTTCATTACTCAGACAAAAACAAGTTCCAACATATGAAATAAAGTATCTGAAAGAATTGCAATGTTAAAGGAGTTGTTGAAGATGGATAAAATACTTTAGCAGGTGGTTGGTATTAAAGGATATCTCCAATCTGTTTCATAACTTCATGCATCCATGTAGTTATGTAGTCATGTATCATTTCACACATGGATGTAAAAAAGTTTTGCAAAAAATCATTTTACTTTTTTGTGTTTTTTGGGGGGTTTGCTGAAGCCTGGCAAAATACATCTTCTCCCTCCCGTAAAACGTTCTGGGTGTGAGGTATACTGTGCAGGAGTGGGATCTCAATTTTGAGCATTGGTTTAGATTCAGGATCAACGCTTTTCATATTTTCAAGTCGCATTCATTTTTTCATTTCGCGTTATTCAATCGGTCTGGACAAAAATCATCAGTTTTAGGGATGAACATATTCTTCAATTTTTTGCCTAGCCAATCCCTTTCTCCTTTTTTTCAGTGCTATTGATCGTTTTTTACCATGTACCTTACCATTTCTCGAACTGCACAACGTGTCATCGAGTGGTCTTAACTATAAACAATAAAACAACACTAACGAGTATTAATCTACAGCCATCTTTCAGAAGAACACGATAATATAATTTGAAGCAACAAATTAGGTTTCAAAAATTTTCAAAGCAATATGTTCATTAAGATGTCTGCTCTAGTTAACAATTGAAATAGTTCCAAACCATGTTTAAAGAATATCTTGGAAATGACCACGCATGATAACTTACAAGTACCTCCATTCTGACATATTCTAGCTTCTGAGAGAGCGAAAAAAATGTGCTGTCATTTCGTGTCTTTATCACCATCTCATTATAGGCTTGGGCATTTACCTCCTACCATTGTTGCGCCCCCTCCATATTCCGTGTGTGCGCCATCGCCTTTGACCAATATCGAGCCATCATGGATCCCTTGGAGTATGGAAATAAACGTACTTGGTCTCGTCTCTTGATAACCTTGGCCTTTGTTTGGAGCTTGGCCTTTTTGGGGATTTCTCCATTCTATTTTGGTTGGGGCATCACTTGGAGATCACTAAAAGGAGTTTATTCCTTACACTCTTCCTCGGTTGAATGGGATCAACTGCAGCGCATTTTTTGTTACATTAGAAGGGCATGTTTGTTTTATCAAGGAAAAGACTGTTGTTGCCTTTGGCCTAACGTACTTTTCAAATGCAGTTCTTTTTGTTGAGAAGGCTCTGAATATTGCCTCGGGATAAGAAGTGTATGTTGATCAAAATATCTTATTTATCTTATTTAAAAGAGCTATGAATTAATGAATAATTTTGAGTCAGCGTAGAGCTCATTTTCGGCCAAAATTTTACGTCGCCCCAAATCCCAAGGCTAACGGTCATTATTATGTTGCAAGAAATTCAGAATTTTTGATGCAATCGAATGGTTAGAGATTTTCAGGTTACAAAAAAATGTTTCGTTTGTCTCGAGAAGAAGGTGTGACTCTTTTTTCACATTTCTAGAGTACTGGCTATGCAATGTGCTCCTCGCTGACATGCTTTTATATTCCCATGACCATCGGTATTGGCACTTTTATCAACATCTTCCTGATTGGGCGAATAGCTTTACTCAAAAGATCCGCCGGGTTCTTGAATTGGTCGACATCAACCAACTCCCCAACGTCAAGGAAAATGATAAGGTTAAAACTGATTTTGCCCCTCAAGTTGAACCGCCAAACACCAAAAGTGTGCTTAAAGACGCAACACTTCGGTCCAATACTCAAGTACCAGTTTTACACAACCCTCAGTCAAGGATGACGGAATATATGGATGTAGAGGCTCTTTGCGAGAGCATTTTTTGGTTCTAGCCACACCAATTAGCGTATTTTGTGAGCAACTTTGGGTATCGGAATCTGAAGCCTAGGTAAGAATCTTCAAAATATTTAAATGGATTTTGTTCCACCGGGAACATTTTAAGTCCTACTGCTGTGATTGTTATGAGGCTCGAGGTGGCGACATGAAGCTTCTTACCCAATCGAGAACCTTGTCTTGGATCTCAATGCTATGAAAGCAGATATTTTCGTGGCTTATCCCCTTGACCGCTTGACCGCTTCGCCTTATGCCTCAACCAATCTGAGTTGAGAATTTCGGTCGACACAGAATCTAATTGGTTCTTGGAAGGGGTCAAGCGGACAAGCGGACAAGCGGTGAAGCGGATGAGCCACGAAAATAGCAGCTGAAGTCTATTCAATAAAAGGCCATGGCTAACTTTGAAAAGTCAAGATAGGCAACATATATCTCGCCAATAACCTGTTCTATATACTCAATCAGTTGGGTTACCTTGCTAAAATGCGCTCGGAACTTATGCTGACTAACAGGAGGACCATCATTGACTTCAAAAAACTCTACAAGTTTGGACTTCATGATCTTCTCAAACACCTTTACTATTCGAAGTGAGAGATATCGGCCTAAGGTTTCAAGGGACCGGACTTATCACCCCCGTTAAAGATTGGAACATCATAAGTGAAAGAGGATGGAAACTTACCCTGATCCAAGATACAACGCATCAAGAACGAGAAAACAGGAGCAAGAACCTGTAAGCATCTCATCAGAGACTGAGCTGTAACATGAAGAAGATCAAAATATTGCGAAGGATTTAGACACATCTTGAACATGCTTCACCCGTTTGGGCTCCATTGAGTTCAGTAAGTTTGCAGAAGGTCGAACAAGTCCAAAGATGTTTTAATAGGAACATCACAGGAATGAGAGAGCTTTTGAATTGGGAGAGACTACAAAAGTTGGGACTGTACAGTGTTCAGAGAAGGTACAAAAAGTATCTGATACTGTACGTCTTCAAAAGCATCAATTCTAGTGACCGTAGAGGCTTAATATGCGTTTTGAGAACACCTTCAAGCCCTCGAGAATTCAGGCTAGTTCGAACTATGAAGTCCACCTCTCTTCTTTCTCCTTCATTGTACAATATGCTTCCATCTACGTAGTATTCGTAAGGAATACGTAGGTGTTGTTGATCCGGTAGCATCTTTCAAGTCAGACTTGGACGAAATTTTAATCAGGATTCCAGATCAACCCTACATACAAGGACTAGCTCGGCCTACCAACTTAAACTCGTTGGTAGATCAGATATCATATAAGGTTTAAAAGGCCAAACAATAGACCAAATATGACCTTTTATTTTAATACTACAGGGGATTACCACTCCTTGTAGAGTTTAGAAAAGTTCGTGAAAAAGCAAACAAAAAAATCAGTTCAAACACCCAAACAAATATGTTTCTCGAATTGATGATAAAGTGCAATATGTTTGACGATTAATATTGCTTAATGCACACAGAAAAGTCAACCATCATTACTACTCCATCATAATTCACCATGAAGCGTTTGGATATTGCAACAATCCGGATAAATAAAGTTTTCTTGATCTCTGTTATTCAGTTTTCCCGAGGCTTGTGTCAATTGGCCTATAAATATAATAACATACAATTAATTTATTTCCAAACTTTTTCAGTGGTAATTACTTTTTATTGGGGAAGTCTGCAACAAAATGATTAGTTACATTTCAATCATCTCTTCTTTTCCGCTTAAACAAAAACCTTTAAGCCTTTTGTGAATGTTTTTGGGACCAAGTTAAGAGGTTTTTTTGTCATTTGTATCTACTTAATTGGGAAAGAAGTTTTAACAATTTTTTTATAATTATGAATAATATACAGGGTGCGCTGGCAAAAATGTCTGGTCAAGTAAATTGAATTCACCATCTGTTATTTGTTTTAAAAATCTGCGCGCGCACTCACAGCTGATTTTCATCAATAACACCGACAATCTCGATTACTTCAAACTTTTGTGAGTCAGAAATTGTCTGCGCAACAGGCCAAAAGGCAGCAGTTGTTTGATTTGCTTGACATGGAAATCGGCCAAAAGGAAATCGCCACCATTGTCGGATTGGACGTGAGCACCATCCACCACTTCCAAAAGGCCAAAGACGACGGCAAAGACATCACCAGGGATCGGGGAGGTGGGGAACACAACCGAAAGAGGGACAAGTTTCTAAATACTCTGCAGGAGCGAATCAATTCAGACCCAACCACCAGTAGGACAGAGGCACGCCAAAGCCCCCAATGTGTCTGACAACATCATCAGGGTGGCTACAAATGAGGATGTTGGTCTCAGAACCTTCGTGAAAACCCCAAAGCACCTCTTGGCTACCGCCATGCAAGAGAAAAGACTGAAGATGTGCCAAAAATTTATATGTTAATATCAAGAGCAATGGATCCACAGTGAAGATCTTCTCAGACAAGAAAATCTTCACCGCAGATCAAGTCTGCAACCATTGAAACGACCACTTTCTTGCACAATCAACAGAGGAGGTTCAAGGGGTCTTTTGCACCAAACATCCGGCCCAAGTGATGATCATGGGGGTTCTGGGGTCTGACGTGCAGAAGATGCCCCTGTACTTTTTCAAGCAGGGGGAGAAGATTGGCACTGGGGCCTACTACAAGGTCGTGCGCTACACCATTCTTCCGTGGGTGAGGAAGACATATCCCAAGGGAACTATGTCTGGCAACAAGATGAGGCACCGTCCCACACGGCAAACAAGAACCAGAACTTCGGCAAATACATTTTTTTGATTTCTGGCCAAAGCAGTTCTGGCCCCTGTCATTGCCAGACTTGAATCCTCTTGACTTTTTTTGGGGGGGCGCCATTGAGAAGCTGATCAACGCCGCCCCTCGCCCAAATATCGACTCTCTGAAGGCTTCCATCATAAAGGTGTGGGTCAAGTACCCAGCAGACGCCATTGTCAAGGCCTGTGCCTCCTTTTGGCGCCGCGTTGAGTCTGTCGTTGCTGCTGATGGCGGACATAGTGAGTAAACTCCATGCATTACTCTTTTCATTACAATGTTTTGCTGCTAAAAGCATTTAATATGTAGTGAAATCCATATTTACGAAACCGGATATTTTTGACAGCGCACCCTACATACTTACTCATCAAATACGCAGTACATAAAATTCAATCTCCTTGGTTTTGGCTGGACGGAACGCTAACAGTTGCCTTTTTGGACGTCGACATTCGCCTTCAACGGTCTTCATCTTCACTGTTCAGACGGATATGCTTCAATGATTTGACCAAGAGGCCAATGTGAGTGAGTAGGAATTTCAATGAGAAAGTGAACCATATTATTCATTAAACATTTCTTTTCTCTCTTCTCTTGCCACTTGCTCCCACTCACTGAATTCGTGACATACATTTAAGGGTTCATTTATCAAATATGCCTTGGCCGCAATCATCCTCTCGATCCTGGGCCTGAAAGACTTGCAAGCCTTCACGACCTCCGTGGGATCAATGGCAGACCAGTTCCGTCTGAAAGAGGCCTTCGGTGGCTGCAGGTTGTTGTGAGTGGTCTTGCAAAAATTTGCCTCTCCAACTTCTCTTAGAAGCAGAAGTCCAGGGGAGTTCATGTCGGGGAGTTGGGGGCTTATCGATGGGCGTGGTGGGAATGAGCTGGGAACATGCCTGCTCGATGAAGTGGAAAAATCAGAAGTGTTTATTTTCCTTTTCAAGTTAGCTGTCCCTTTACGGCTGATGTGAAAAGTGGGAAATATAAACGTTCAAATGGGCGAAATAGACTGCGTGAGATCTCGAATCAATCACCTCCCCCCAAGTCGAGGAGGCTTAACATGACATAGTCTCACACGTAATACACATGACAAAATTTAAAGAAACAGGGTCCTGTAAAGTTTGGAAATTGTAGGGAACGAAGAAAGGTTGGAAGGGGTTAGAGATGGCAATGTGGCGCTCACAGATTGAGGGGCACTGGCGCTCGACGTTGGCGCTGTGGGCGTTGCGGCTAAGCCGGAACGGGTGGAGGGCGGGGGCGGCGCCGGTCAGCCGTCTCTTGGGGCGCGGCGCGCATAGGAGGCATTTCGGGGTCGATGCGTTTGAGGTGGCGCCGGTTACGCCTTGCTTGACGGCCGTCCTTGAAGCGGATAGTTATTTATCTTGTTTCTTCATAATAACCACGTTTGAATTTGCTGCTCAAAAAACAAAATAAATGAAAGGGCGAAAAGAAGGGCTCTGATTGGTTGAAGCAGATCGGATCACT
>NC_081441.1:9809360-9809449 GCF_007210705.1 Tigriopus californicus | reverse complement strand
AGCAATCCCGCAAATTGAAATCAAACCCTTGATCCCAGAATGGGCTCCAAATCGCCATGAGCGAACACAATTGAATTGAAATTCATGTA
>NC_081441.1:9808911-9809330 GCF_007210705.1 Tigriopus californicus | reverse complement strand
CTTACTTCAGCAAGCCCGCAAATTGAAATCAAACCCTTGATCCCAGAATGGGCTCCAAATCGCCATGAGCGAACACAATTGAATTGAAATTCATGTACCACTTATATACATATATCCAATGAGGCATGCTTCTCGCAATAAATACATTTTTAATTAAATTGAAAAATCCAAATCCAAAAAAAAAGAATTCAATAGGCATTTAAATCTGGAATGAGTTCGTCCAAAATCAAAAACTGTGCTGCCAATTGGATGTGTACTTGTTGGTTTGCCAAATCAACGACTACATACATGTTGAAGTGAGAAGAAGTGGTTGGGAGTGAGTGGATGCTCTTTCAGAGGAACGTCCAAGCCTTTACTCCGAGGTAAGAGCGTTTACAGAATGGGCCTCTGTTGGTTTCAAGTCTGAATCAGGAAGCTTC
>NC_081441.1:9808305-9808883 GCF_007210705.1 Tigriopus californicus | reverse complement strand
AAGCGGATAGTTATTTATCTTGTTTCTTCATAATAACCACGTTTGAATTTGCTGCTCAAAAAACAAAATAAATGAAACGGCGAAAAGAAGGGCTCTGATTGGTTGAAGCAAAGGGAATCACTTCCGGCCTTATGTCTCCGTTTTATGATCCCAACGTTTTCCAGGTTACCCCATTAATCATGAGACCCATTTGCAATCTTGCAATCAAGATTGCAAGAGTTCCTCAATGTGACGATCCCTAACGTTCAGCAGAGGTGTCCGTAGGTGGCGCCCCAAAAAGCCATAGGGCGGGCTATAACCACCTGCTCAAAGTGTAGTACGCCACGACAGGAGAGTGTTTTTGAAATCTTCTGACTTTAACTTGCCGTCCAGCTTGGACAGCAAAGTCTCCATGGCTTTGACACCTGCCTCTGCAAGGCCGGTTGACTTTGG
Source organism: Tigriopus californicus (assembly GCF_007210705.1). Classification (NCBI taxonomy): domain Eukaryota; kingdom Metazoa; phylum Arthropoda; class Copepoda; order Harpacticoida; family Harpacticidae; genus Tigriopus; species Tigriopus californicus. The sequence goes on along the minus strand of NC_081441.1, from coordinate 9,808,451 downwards.
ATGGTCTCTGCACAAGCCCGCCGCGGGACAATATCAGCATTTCCCGCCAAGATGAGGCGCACTTTGCAACGATATTGATGAAAGCAGCCACGAAATGCGTTGAAAGTCGCCAGCAACCGGTCATCATCCCGTGTCGCATACTCATG
>NC_081441.1:9710767-9808254 GCF_007210705.1 Tigriopus californicus | reverse complement strand
TGTCCGTGATTAAGTCGTCTTTGGCTTGATTAAATTAAAGTGCAATACTTCCTCTCTTTGAAGCCCACCATTGCCAAGTACCTCGTTATCATTATTATAACTATCATTATCTAATCTTAATCAAATCATCAGACTATGTTGCTCCCCAACTACACCAAGGATATTGTAACCAAGTATTTCTTATTATGAGTAGGTCTTGACTAAAACTCTGCAGGTGGTGTTTTTGATTGCTAGAAAATTGAGTTTATCATATAACTGACATTGAGAATTGAATTTTGACATGGTTTTGGACGCATTAGGCTATTCTGCCACTAACTGTTACATATCCTCACAAATTTCTTTACACAGAAGGTAAGAGATGTGGTGTAGTGGTTAGTGCAGTTCCCAGAGTCAGAGAGGTCACTGGTTTGAATCCGCTCCCTGACGTTTCTCCCAAGGAAACATATAGACGCTAACCACACCACTGACCGAGAACCAAACTGATGCCGGACATTCATCTACCTAACGAAATTTGAAAGTGGACGATGTGATGGCCAGCTTGGCTGGCCAGGAAAGGATCGTCCAACCTATCCTAACCAAGATACAAATCTCAATATTCGAGACAAAAAACTTCTTCAATAAGGTCTATTGTTAAACAAATTCAAAAAGAAGCTATTCTTTTTTTGGCATGTTAATGAGTAAAACTGCAACAGTTTATTAAAATTCAATGCTACATCAACCATTTCGCTCAAGGATACACGAAATGTTTATCCTATTTAATTGCTTTACGAAGAACTGTAACGCCTCAAAAGTAACAGTGACCTCCACAAGTTTGATGGCGACGTAATCTTCGTTACCTGCTTCAATGTACAAATAGCCATACTACCCAAAAAGGAATAAGGTACTAACACGGCGTATCCCATTGCAACGAACTAAGTACGAGTAGAATCAAACTCAGAGGCTTGTTTTAACCCTCTACCCTCGGAGTAAAGGCTTGGACGTTCCTCTGAAAGAGCATCCACTCACTCCCACCACTTCTTCTCACTTCAACATGTATGTAGTCGTTGATTTGGCAAACCAACAAGTACACATCCAATTGGCAGCACAGTTTTTGATTTTGGACGAACTCATTCCAGATTTAAATGCCTATTGAATTCTTTTTTTTGGATTTGGATTTTTCAATTTAATTAAAAATGTATTTATTGCGAGAAGCATGCCTCATTGGATATATGTATATAAGTGGTAGCGACAGGGGTGGGAAAATGAATAATTCCAGTTCCAATCAATCAAATGAATTTCTCTTTACATAAGTCGACTCATTTATAGCCTCAGAAAGAAATGGTCAGTTTTGATCTCAATCGAACGTCTGTGGGAAAAGTTATGAGCATTTAAAACTCGGACCAGGGAGGGCGCAAATTGAGTCAGCTAGCACCACGTTGGTAAGATCTTACCAACGTGGTGCTAAGCAAGTCATTTCTGTCCACGTCCTCATTGCTTTTGACGCGGACGTTCGATTGAGGTTTAAATTGGCGAACGCTTTCTGAGCTTATGTGAAGGAAAATGCATTCGGTTCATCTGGATAAAAGTTACGTTTCTCCCACCCTACCGTCTCTATCCATTGATGACAGTTTTGTATTTTCCCAAAAAAGTCTAGCATCTATCCAAAAATACTTTTTGGAAAGGTTAAAGTGAAATGCAGGAATAAATAATCCTTATTCAAAACCCTGTTATGAAGCCTCTGAAGTAAGATGTCTAAATAAAGGCCAGGAATGGACTAGCAGTTTGGAGAAGGTCATTTGCAGTAGGGGTTGACATCATGGTCAAATGCTGCAATGTTTTGGGATTTAATACGTCCTCAACGAGATAGACCATGTTTCTCATTACTTTTGCACTATCCAGTTGTATTTTACTTCCAGGGAAATCAATTTGCCGGATACGATCTGGGCCAGATTCGATTAACAATTTTTGGGGTAGACATCAATGAAATAAAACCAACTGTCGATCTGACACCATTTGGCAAAAATCGTTTGCACTAATTCATCGAGCAGTTTTTTCTTTTAAATGCGCAATAGAAAACTTGGAACAAATAGTATTATGAAGAAGAAACAGTTCATATCAACGTATTGCATGGTTTCTCTCAAAAGAATAAACTGACGAGGTGTTCCATCTAGGTGTATCAAATACCAATTACCGCCGGAAGGGCGGAGAACCAAGTCATTCACCGTGTAGACCAAATTCATATTGATGGTCTATTGCGTGAGAGGGCGGCATTTCTTTGGAAGGAGGGAACGAAAAAAAGACAGAGAAAGGCACAAAATGTGAACTAAGAGAGGCACTTGAAAATCTCGGTACTTAGATACCCAATCACAATCAATTAGAAGGCCAAAGTGAGAACACTTTGTTCCTGTTTCTCTGTGATCACTCGAAATCAGCTTTTTTGCACCCGAACGTACAAGAAAAACCTCTGGTAAGGTGAAAATAATAAATGCAACAATAGTTCACAAAGATTTCAAATGCTGAAATATAAGTAATGATACAATTTGTCTTATAACATTTTGTAACAATAAATTTAAGTTGCACGCTAATCCTTGCTATACACAAAAGATAATTGGCCAATGTTTTTCATAATCCATGGAAAAGCTTACCCATATTTTATTCACTCATTCTCATTATAGGCCTTGGTAATATCTAGCGTGAGATTATGAAATATGATTAGTTTTCGATAAAGTAGGATCTCAGGTAAACATCTCATGCTATATTCTCCATAAGATGGACGCACGAAATCCTATGTAAACTTCCACTACATCCTCGTCCTATTCGCTATGAAGCAAAATGCATACTGTAACACGTTGAGGGCAGCAAAGCCACTCAAGGTCCAGTGAGTAGTTTGGTAAAAATCATACTGGTTTTGAATTTCACATACAACGGTATTTATAAGAGGTTGGAGTTAATGCAGTGGCTCGAATCAGCATCTCGCTACAATACTTATTAGGTGCCTAGTAATTGTCGTAAGAACCCAAACTCGTCAATTTACAGCATTTGGGGTGTATATTATTGATGTATACAAATTAGAGGTAGGATTCAATTACAGTGCAACAATGCAAATTACATTAGAGTGATTTTGATTTGATTATATTCATTGGTAATTAGACGGGCCAAAGGGCAACTTATGTACATGGTTTGAAATTTATTTTTTGCATTACTTTACGCAATATATTTGTCTGCTCTTAATTTTGTTGAAAAGAGTTTTTCCTTATATCTCCCAAACTAAATTCAGCTCTACAAGGTGACCAAAGACTCTGAAAAATGATTCGATCAAAGGATCAAAGCAATGTTATTTACATTTGAGAGCAATATGAATACTTCTCAACCGTTGCAAGTTGTTGCAGTCTAAAGTGAAAGGTATACAAAGTGATCAAAAATTGTGTGATGAACTCTTTCATCATTTTAAGACGGGGGGAATTTTGATATTTAAATTGTAGTTCAACAAACAACCACAGAAGAAGAAGAAGCACTGCACTTGTAACTCAATATGGCCTTGTTTTGAGCATTACATTTATTATGGGGTGCTAGGGTCGGAGGGGTGAGCCTCGCCCGGCCAGCGAAGCTAGATATCAAATCATTCGTCTATATTTCCGAGAGGCAAAGTCATAGTTCGTATCAGATTGGTTATCTGTCTGTGGGTGTGGTTAGCGTCTNCTAACGTTCAGCAGAGGTGTCCGTAGATGGCGCCCCAAAAAGCCATAGGGCGGGCTATAACCACCTGCTCAAAGTGTAGTACGCCACGACAGGAGAGTGTTTTTGAAATCTTCTGACTTGAACTTGCCGTCCAGCTTGGACAGCAAAGTCTCCATGGCTTTGACACCTGCCTCTGCAAGGCCGGTTGACTTTGGATGGTACAGGGAGGACGTTTTGTATTGGATCCCAAATTTCTCACTGAATTCAAGCAAGAGGCCACGAAACTGGGGTTCACTGTCCGACTTAATCACCTCCGGTAGGCCCACATCAGTGAACCACCCCAATAAGACATCCACAATTGTGATGGTAGAGGTGGATCTCAACTTGGCCACGAACGGAAATCACAAGAAAGGTCGTTCCCTCCAAGTCAAATTAATCCACGGAGACTTGTTGCATTGGTAAACTGGCGACTGTGGACGCCATGAGAAAAGGTCCTCTGGCAGAGAAGGGAGGCGCAATTAGCAAGTTTTGCAAGAATAGATGCGCTGTTTAATTTTGTGTGCCATTCTCGGCCAGAAGTATAATTGCCAAGCAAGGGTCAAAGTCTTTGTCAGGCGCGAATGTGACAAGTGGAGACATTTGATGATCTCTGCACAAGCCCGCCGCGGGACAATATCAGCATTTCCCGCCAAGATGAGGCGCACTTTGCAACGATATTGATGAAAGCAGCCACGAAATGCGTTGAAAGTCGCCAGCAACCGGTCATCATCCCGTGTCGCATACTCATGGAGGTGCTCATGGTCTCCATCAATCTTCTCTATCATGTCGCCAAAGAGGGGATCTTTCAAGTTGATCGCTCTGATGGTTACCTCACAGAACGGATCTGCAGGAAAGAATAGCGATCAAGAGAGTCTGTCGGCGATCATGTGTTTCTTTCCCTCGGCCCAATGACATTGAAGTTGTAGACTGCCAGGTGCTCTTGGATCCGCTGAAAGCGGTCGTTGTCCAATGCAAAGAGAGGTTTCAAGAAAAACCTATGAGTGGCTTATGATCAGTGATAACAAGAAAACTTGAAATTCCGCAAAGATAGTGATCGCACTTTCTAATTGCCCATAGAATTGCGTTGGCCTCCAGTTCAACAGTCGCTTAAACTCTTGATCTCAGCCATAGTCTTGGCACTGGTGTCAGCCCGGCCAAGATCCTTAAGATGCTCATCAACCTTTTGGATTGCATTTAAAACCGAGTTAACTGTGTCTTGGAAGGCAGCGCTGTCTATGGTGGATGCAACCATATTGGCGGTCTGCACTACAGACTTGACGTCCCAAAGCACAGCTTTTCGACTTACCGCGAGTATTTTCCTGATGGTCAGTGCTGAGGGAGGTGCCATGGTTGCCTCAACATCCCAGTCCTGACCGAGAGTATCTTCTGAGGGAGATGATGACCTGGACGTCCCAGCGATAGTGAAAGGCTCTGTCCAAGAAAGACCAAAAAATGACCCAGAATAGTGCAGTGTGGTGAGTGTTATCCAAGGTCATATTTGGGAGCTAGAGGCTCTGTAAACCCGTTGGACGCAGTCTATCAACGGACCAACTGCGCCAAGTAAGGATGGAAGTTGACAAAGCGGAAGAAGTGGAAAATGCGGGAAGGAATTGAGAACGATCCAATGGGCGAGAGAGCAGAATGAGAAGTGTTTTATTTGCTATTCAGCTGAAAGGGAAAAAGGCTGTAATGGCAGAGTAAGCACCAAACCTTAGATATAGACATATGGAGTGATAACCCAAGAATACTATAAGGCCGAAATGGGCATTGCTAAGTTGAAGGCGTCAATTACGTCCCACAAAAGACATTTCATAATAGATAAAAACCTCATCAATCAGGCTACCATTGGAGTCTTCGTTGATAAGGAAATACTTAGGGATTTACCAAGATGCCTCCAAACCCGGATTGGATTGATTGACGAGTTATGGGATAATATGTGATAATTGATAGAGATCAAAACCTGGCCCAGGACAAAGACATTCTTGAGCTAACGGAGCAATATGGACTAGCACTACGGAGTAACGGATCCGCTATGCAGAGGAGCGGATCAAACCAAGGGATGACGGGTTGAGTAACGTCTAACGGCGACATCAATTTCGTGTGGCAAGCGATCTTAAGCCCCCAATACTATTGGCCGGCTTGCAATGAGTTCCTGGATTGACAATTAAAGTCATATCACGCAACTTCGCGTATGGAGATATTGGGGATAGGGAAACAGAAAACATTCTTTTTGGCCCAATTAAGTAGTGAGCTACATACCACAATGAAGAAGAGATTAGAGGTGGTTATAAACATCGGTGAATGCTATCAACTCTTGGAGACGCGATTCCTTGAGCTCTATCAGTTATTCCGTCGCAGATTGACATACAAGCAATAAAAGAAGACGCAAGGTCAAAATCTGACGGATTTTTACAGCGAGTTGCGATGAGCAATATATACATTTGAACTGCTCATGGCTTGCAGTCATGAAACCGAGCTTCTTCTAGAATTGTTCAAATTGAAAGATCCAACGCTCAAGAGGGTCCTGGAAACCATTACTTTGGTGGAGGCCGCGTGGGAGACCAGGGAACAGGCAGTGCCACATCTTGCATCAATTGCAGCGGTATCAGATATGAGTCAGCCATGCTTCAGCTTTGGTCAGGGGAATACATTGCTCGGTTCTGTAACAAGCGAGAAAACTCTAGAGTTCATTCCATGATAGGGCGGGAAAGGAAAAATCTGGAAGAGCTCAAGACAGATCCAATAGCAGGGATCAACTATATCAAAGGGAGAATGGAGCGGGGACGGAGTTCAGTACGACATGTTGAGAAACGCATGGATTATAGCTCATCCACGGCAAGGATATCGGTGGTCACTCCATTGTCCAATCAGATCCTAAAAACCCTAGTAGTGACTCTAGTTTGTACTTTTTCCTCTGGAAGAGAAGAACAAGTGAGTGCTCTCCTGGTCCGTATTTTCAATGGGCAAGCTACAAGGGGTGAGTTCCCAATGCCATCTGATAAAACACTTAGAGCGGCTAATGGGTCAACAATGTCTAATAATTGATCGGTGGAAGTGAAGATAGCCTCAAAGACGGGGAAAAAAGTGACAATTTTGGTACAGAGGCCGGTTTTTTAAGGCTCGTACCTTGGAGTTAGGGGCTTGGACGTTAACCGGTATGAAATTACACTTGCCTCTCAGGAACCCAGTAACGTTTAAAAAACTCGCCTCTGGTCTCCACCTATCTTCGTGGACCAATTTTGATCGGATCAAAGGCCATGTCGCATGATCGTGAAGAGTGGTAAAGAGTTAAGTGTTGGAGGAGATGGTTCTTTATTCAAGCTCTAGACCGAAGTGCTGGGCTGCATGAACAAAAGCTGTACCAGCTGACCGGCAAGCTCAGAACTGTACATGATTAACTGAAGTGAACAAACATGCAATCATCCCACCATGGTTGCCTTGGATTTGCTGGGACCTGTTGGTCAAAACATGAAGTTAGCTGGTTTTCTGGTCATTCTGGAGGGTGTTAAACCTCGTGCCCAGAAATTACGGGAACTCGCAAAGAAACGACATGCTTTTATTTGGTTTGATCAACATGACCAGGAATTTCGACATGGCAAGGATATCTTGTGCTCTCCCACCGTAGTCAAATCGTTTGATCCTTCTCTTAAAACGAAACTATTGACGGATGCATCAAGCTTGCACGGTCTTAGATATCCTTTAGTGCAACTAGACATCTATGGCAACCCTCGACTTATTCAGTGTGGATCGTGGGAAGATTTATTGCAGTTGTGCCTCAACCCTCAAACCGGCGGGTTCAGCCCGGCATGCAGTTTTCTTGATCGCAATATTAGAGGAAAATTACCAGATGCGCGTGATCCTGTTCAACCACCGGCTGATTTCAGCGCCGCTAGATGGGCTACCCGACGGATATCTCTTAAGTATGATAATGGCGTCGAGTTGCCCCCTTTACAAGAAGGCGACTCTGTGATTTACCAATCACCCTTGCGACAAGAATTGAAGGACGGGTGGTACCATTCTGGCTCCGCTCTATGGTGGATGGTCTCATCTCATTTGTACCAAACCTGGAGGTGAATTCCGTCCTAACCGGCAATTTCTTCAACCTTTCTTAAGGCAAAAATTACCTGGGGTTGAAGATGAGATGAATTGGCCCGATCGGGACGATTTTGCACGTTCTCCATCATCTTCCTTGCCTCTAGATCAACCATTGCCATGTCGAAGTGAGCGACTCCTCCGTCGTCAAGTCCCTTTCTTGTTGACTCCATTTTTTGGTTTGTTTTATTACAGGCTTTTCTAACCGCTACAGGGAATGTAATCCCCAGTACTATTAAAATGAAAGGTTATAATTCGTCTATTTATTACCTTTCAATCTTTATATGATATTTGGTCTACCAATGAATTTGAGTTGGCAGACTTAGCTAGTCCTTGAATGTAGGGTTGATCTGGAAAACTATATAAAAATTTGTCCAAGTCTGACTTGAAAGATGCTACCGGAGCAACAAGGCCTACGTATTCCCTACGAATATTAGAGGGAAGCAAATTGAACAATAAAGGAGCCCGAGAAAGAAGAGAAGTGGACTTCATTGTTTGAACTAGTCTGGATTCTCGAGGGCTTAAAGGTACTCTCAAAATGCACATTAAGCCTCTACGGTCACTAGAATTGACCCTAAATCCTGGGTTGGGACAAAGCTCATGAATACTTTTGAAGACGTACAGTATCAGATACCTTTTGTACCTTCTCTGAGCACCGTGCAGTCCCAACTTCTCTAGTCTCTCCCAATTCAAGAGCACCCTCATTCTTGTGATGTTCCTATTTAAACATCTTTGGACTTGTTTGACCTTTTGCCAACCTGCTGAACTTATTGGAGCCCAAATGGGTGAAGCATATGCAAGATGTGACTGAACAATTGACTTGTACAGAGTTAGCATTGTGATGCCATCTTCGGACTTAAATGTCCGATACATCCAACCACTGGTTTGAAAAGCTTTACCCACCTTCGACTGGATCTGCTCATCGAAGTTTCCATTATTTTGGTAGTTTATCCCTAAATCTTTCATAGATGAGACCTGCTCAATATCTTTACCTCCATTATCTAAGAGTGGAGTATTCAGAGGAGTTGACCCGAGGGTCATTGAGCGGAATTTCAATCCATTCAGGGCCATATTACTCTCAGTAACCCAAGAGTAGATTCTTTCTAGGTCCTCTGCAAGGCTTCTGGAATCTTGGCCATTCCTACCAGAAACTAACTTTGCATCATCACCAGATGAAGAGAGGCTTGCAGTAATACCAAGATTTTGAAACGGGGCGATGAATAATTTAAAAAGGAGGGGCCCTAAGATGGAGCCTTGGGGAACACCTGAATTGACATCATGTTATTCACTGAGCGACCCTTCAACCTTAACAACCTCACCTTGGATCCCATTGTCACGAAGTCTTTTCAACAGAAGGCCATGATCAACTTTATCAAAGGGCTTGGCAAAATCAAAAGAGGCAGCAGCATCTACTAACTCACGTTTCTCTAGTTCTCAATAATCTGTTCTATGTGCTTGATCAGTTGGGTTACCGTACTAAAATGGGTTTGGAACCCATGCTAACAAGGACAAAGGACATCATTGACTTCAAGATTACAAGTTTGGACTTCATGATCTTCTTAAACACCTTTGTAATATTCAAAGGCGAGAAATGGGTCTATAGTTTGAAGGGAGCGACTTGTCTCCCCCTTTAAAAATAGGAACAACATGAGCCACTTTTAGATAGGATGGAAACTTGCATTGATATAAGATGCAACGCATCAACTCGAGAAGACATCAGGAACTGAGATGTCACACCATCAGAGCCAGGAGAGTTGGAGAATCTCAAGCCCCCTCTAAAGCATCTATATCTGTGACTTTAAGTTCTTTCAATAACTCAATTTGACTATCCTCGCTAATCTCAATAGACTCAGGGTAGGGTAGGGTGGTAGGGCGGGATTAGGTTTGTAAATAGGGTCACTTCTAAACTACGCGACTGACTTAACCTATTTCTCGCTTTTCTTTGTCTCCCTTCTACGTGGACGGAGGTACACCGTACATTAAAGCACGTCTTAAGTCTCATGGACTGACGGGACATGTACGGGTGAAAAAAAGGACAATTTACCATTGAATATCCCTTCTTCCTATTGTTCTTCTCAAGGCCGAACTTGAGAAGTTTTTGACACCAAACTGATAGCCTTTTCCTTCTTCAGGGCAAGGCTGCTTTCGATAAACAGGACAGACTGTTTTCTCCAAAACTATCTTATTTTGCTCCATTTCAAGAGGAGATACTACTTCAACCTCTACATTGGTCAAATCAGTCGACTTCTCAACTACTGGGTGAGCCTGTTGTTCAAGCAGTACCCTGGTTTCATTGACCCAAGCAACTAAAGCCTCTATAATAAACGTTTATTGACTACAGAAGGATCCTTCTCAGCCAAGACCAGGTCCAAGCATTGTCAAGCCTTTTTGCTGACAAAAAAAAGACTAAAGCAGTGTCCTCTTGAGGCACAGGACAACAAGACAAAACAACAATAAACTACCTTAAGGCAAATTAAATGCAAACTGAACATACACATCTTAAATAGGGAAAATAATCAAGAAGTTAGACACAGAGAAAGACAAGTAATTAAAAACCCTGAGCAAGCAACAAAATAATACGGAAAAGAACTCAACAAGCTGATCTAAGCAATATAAAATCAATAGACGCATTCAAGTGAAAATTTGTTATGGAGCAGTTGCTCTAGAGAGGGCGCTATCCAGCATAAGGATCGTAAGACATCTAGTGGTCTTTGGACATACTATTTCATATTTCATCCTCTTCTCTGCAATCACCAAGGATTTAATCATTTACCTTTACCAAAGTGTGTTTGTATTGTCTGCTCTCGCTCTCTTCACTTTTTTCATGTGCACTAAACCAATTCTAGTCACATTCACTTTGATATCACTTTACAATCAGCTATTTTATTGCTTTTACCATTGCCATTTTCTTTTTATACTTTTGACAGTCTTAATAATTTTTAACACCACCCTTTCCTGATATTTTCACACCATGACATGACCGAGAGTCGCAATAAAGATTTATTACTTTATTTTGTGCAGTTATATTACGTAACGCACACATTTCATATTAGTTATTGTTTACTTCCGTTTTGGAGTTTGTATCTCATTCTCATTTTCGTATGTGGGAGACTAGGGGGATATGTTGCATTCTAATGACTTGAAGCGTAACATCAAAACTAATTGAATAGTGACGTAGAAATAAACTGCCCTTGAGTTGTCGACGGTTATCGAGCCAGTTTATTGAACCTTACACAAACCAATCTTGAAAGAGCTCGCCCTCTGGCTGTCTTGAAAGAACCAAAGCAATTTACACCTGTGTTAGTGCAGGGATTGATCTTGGGGCAAGTCAACTATAATTTGCACTTCCACTTTGCCTTGGTATTTGCGGGTGAAGGCAAGCTTTATCTGTACCATCAAAATAATCTGTACATCACAGTTTCCTATCATGAGAGAGGTCCACGGTTCGATTCTCCTCCCCGACCTTTCTCAAGGTAACAGTTAGACGCTTACCACAAACACAGACGGAGAACCAATCTGATACGGATTAGGACACTGCCTATCGGAACTATGGGGGCGTTTAGGCAAGCTCTGGCAGGTTCCTTTGTTTGCTGGTACCAGTGGCAGTGATGTAAGTTTGAGGCTTCAAACACGCTTTTGAGATGCTGACCCATCTTTCGCATTGCCATATGAGGAACGGCCAGCTTCGTTAAAACCAGTTTGAAACGCCAATTTTGCAACACTGGCATTGGCAGGCAAGTTTGTTTGCTGGTACCCGAGCTTGCCTAAATGTCCGAATATGGGGACGTTTAGGCATGGAGTATGGTAGTAGTGGAGTGGAAAGCTCTCTGAAACCTCGCTAGAAGACGTTTCAGTTTTGCGTTACCTCCTAATCAAGTACTTGAATATGAAGATGGAATTCATTGAGCACATTGAACTCTCTCTCATTGGGAATGTATCTGATCAGGAGGTAATGCATAGCTCTACCAAACCTCGCTTGAAGACGTTCTATCTTTTACCTAGCTTTCCACTCCACTACTGACGTACTCCATGGTTTAGGCAAGCTCTGGCAGGTTCGCTTTTTTGCTGGTACCAGTGTCAGTGATGCAAGTTTGGGGTTTCAAACACGTTTTTGAGANCCTCTCTCTTGCTTGGAGTCTGCTCTAACCACTACGCCATGTCTCCTCCCAATATTCAACAAAGTACATCACAACAAGCACTAAAGACAACAACAGGGCATATTTTGCTCTCTCGGAACAAAAGAGCAAAATTATTAGTTTAGCTTGTTCACAGGGCGATGGAATTCTGATCTTGAGAACGTTCTCAAATCTTTCGAGTTGCGATCACCAACTCGAATGCGAGCGTTGGGCAGATGGCGCCGTGGTTATAGTGCAAAGGTGACGACTAGCCATCTTCAAGTTGTTTAAATTAAGTAAGTGCAAGTGATATTTAATGTTAAGGAATCATCACAGTTTAGGTGGCAAAATATCTAAAGCCTAAACTTCAGTAACAGCGTTAGTTCTTTTAGTTCCTTGCCAGACATTGGTTGCCCTTTTCTGTGAGCATCCATTTTGAATTTTTTGCTCAGATAAGATTCCAGTCTCGAGTTTTATTAAATGTTATTAAGTATGGTTCAGAAGAAGGATTCAGAAGAAAATATTTTGACGACCAAATTTGTGTCTACATTTGAACTTTTCATCATGTTTAACGAGAACTTTCATCCTTTTGACTTAAAGATGCCTTCAGATATGGTCTCATCAACAGATGGGTACAACATCTAAATGAACCTTCTTTCAACCCTCTTATTCAGGAGTAGGTTCTTTTCAAAAGCGGTAGGAATAGCGTGAGGGAGCTGAAGACAATTTTGATGTTTTGCAATGTTTAGATCCACGCACCCAAGATGCAATTAAAGTCGCTTTCACGTAATACACTTCTGCTTCTGTGACATAGAATATGATTATGCATTTGGTTTTAGGAAATGCTCATAGCAATGCAAAATCGAAACATCCACGAGAGGGAAGGGTTTAGAATTTTTGACCGATTGCTTTTTCAACAATAAAATTCTAAACGATTTTTTTATAGATTTGTATCAAAAAATGATACGTGGCCAATGCAGTCATTTATTAAATTGAAGCCAAGAAATCAGAAACAGAGAGGTTCATCGTTACTAATCTAAGGAGAACTTCAAACTGTCTTTGGTTTTAGGTCTTATTCAACACTACCATTAAAAGATGACCAATGAAACTCGATCACCATCTGATGAAACCTATAGGAACCAAAATGAGACTCTACTTGAGGAGAACCTACCATTTGACTTGGGAGGGATGGAATTTACTCTGTTGGAAAGATTTATACTCATCTCGTACGTGGTTGTCCTCATAACATTCAGTATTGTTCCCAATACGTTTGTCATTTTTGCTGTCAACAAGCATAAGCCGTTGAAAATCATTCCCAATTACTTCTTGGTGTCCTTGTCTTGTACGGACATTCTCATGGCTACTCTAGTTATGCCTTTGGCTCTTCAGTACAACCTGGACGGCGTATGGCGACATGGAGTACTGGCTTGTAAGGTAAGAATAATGATTAGAGATGACCAAAATTTGCCTCATTCCGTCTGTCTTTTTTGATTTGTTTTTTTCACGGGCTTTTCCAACCGCTACAGGGAATGTATTCCCCGTTGCTAATAAAATGAAAAGCTATATTTCGTCTATTTTTTACCTTTTTACCTCATAATCTTGATATGATATATACCAACGAATTTGAGTTGATAGACCGAGCAAGTCCTTGAATGTAGGGTTGATCTGGAATGCTATCTAAAAATTTGTCCAAGTATGACTTGAAAGATGCTACCGGATGCAAAATAAGCAGTTCCTGTTTTAATTGTATCCCACTCCTCTTCTACGTTTTCAAAACAATGCATCCATATATTTGTTTCTTTCATTTCGCAATTTCCATTCTTTTCTTAGCCGGTTTTCGTTTCTTGCTCATTTTTCGGGCTGAAAAAATTCAACATTTTTTATAATATTCTTTTTTCGCTTTCTGCATGTACTAATTACAGTTTTGGGCATTTGGATCTTACTTTTGCTGCGCCTCCTCCATCTTTCATTTATGTGCCATCGCCATTGATCGCTACCGAGCCATCACGGACCCTTTGGAATATGGAAGCAAACGCACTTGGTCCCATCTTCTAATGACTCTGGGATTCGTTTGGGGCTTGAGCTTCGTTGGGACTTCCCCTCCTTACTTTGGATGGGGCATTACTTGGCCCGATCACTACGACGGGACCATTCCTTGCACAGTTCCTCAAGTAAGTTTAAAGACCGAAAGAGTGTAATTGATATTACAGTTTTCTTCATTTTGGTGCATTCCGGTTGCCTTATCTGCAGTTTCGATGATCAGGATATAATCGTATTTTACCCTAACCACCTTAGGAATTGAGGTACTCACTCGTTTAGCAAAAATGGCCCATATGTTATGACAGATTACCAAATGCCGAAGCACACCCTTAGTATACTCGCAAAAAAACTTTTCTCGGGCATTGTATTACAAGCAGTACCATCAATTGAAACTCCATTCAATGGCATTGGGTACAAAATTTGGAAAAAAACAGGAAAGCAATGAATGGTGGAGATATTCACTTTCAACCATGAACCACTCGAATATGGGAGGGACATATTATGGTCTGGAATTGAAACTTTACAAGCAAGTGAACGTTGCGTTTTCTCCAAGTAAAAAAGCCTATCATTTCATGTTCGAATTTTCAGCTTAATTTGACAACGTGGTCTAAAGTTACCCTCTCTCAAAGCTTAGTACAATTCTTGAGCCTTTTTCTGGTAAACAATTACCAGAAAAGGGGCTAGCGCATTCATTTTGTTTAGAGTTGTGTAGTGACCTTTGAGAGAGCATAACTTTTGACTCAATCATTCAAGTCAGCTAAAATTGAAATGTATACTCTCAGCAACCTAAAATCAGTCTCATTTGAAGATGTGTGCTATACAGTCACTACATTCCAAAACATAAGTCCTTGACCCTAGTATTCTGGTTGGCAGTCTAGTGGTTTATTATGCTTTCATAAACAACAATAGAACTCAAATGCGGAGGAAGTGTGACAGTTCTGTTTCCCCGGCTGCTCAAGACTTTCAATTGTTTATCAATTTGGGTTAAACAGGCAAATCATTCATATCTCTAGGGTCTTCCTACGTAGGAAGAACTATTCTCTCATCATGCACCCATGATTTACGCAATCAATTGTCAAAGCCCCCCTTGGGCAAGTACGTTTGACCTAGCTTTTTAACTCATTTTGCAAGATTTATTTAACTCTTTAGGCCCATGCTTCCCTTACACTGTACTCCTAATTTTAATGGTTGAAAGCATCATATACCTAACAAGAACTTCGGATTTGGGGTGGATGTAGAGGGATGCATAAACAGCTCTAATTACAACTCAATTTCAGATCAAATATGGCCACATGGTACTTTATTTGTACAATTAAAAAAAAAAGATATTAGGTAAAATGATATCATGTTGATGATCAGTTTATATTCTTCGATTAGTATACCTTGCACCCTCAAAACATATGGGCTTACACCATCCTTCAAAGAAAGAAGCAACTTGAAAAACTAGGATTTTCTAAAGAATCTATATTTTATCACGAAACCTGAACAAGCCAGGCTCATTAAAGTTTTAGTGTTTTGATTGTCCTCACTTACAATTCATCTATAAAAAAGTCAGCAAGGTGGGATACTAGCACCATTTAAGAACATGAGCATCACTTCTATAAATTTTCAGAGCACGGCCTACGCAATTTACTCCTCTTTGATATGCTTCTACGTCCCCATGACCATCATTGTTGGTATTTACATCAACATTTTCTTAATTGGACGGAATCGCTCTCGACAAAAAATCCGTCGGGCTTTTGAATTGGTCGAAATCAACCAACTCTCAAGTGCTAAAAGACACGACACCTCACAAGAACAACAAGAAGTTGAACCAAATGCAAAGGATCCCACCTCAACTTGTGAAAATATTAATGATACTTCCAAGGACGAAACAATCAAATCTGGAACGCCCCAAGAGACTGGAACGATCCTTGGCGAGAAGAGAATAACACATCACATTGAAGGAAGCAAAAACCGTAGGCAAATACTTCCAATAGAATTGATCAGGTAAGGTTCACCAATCACCAATCAAAGTAATTAATTGGAGGTAGTTCTATCAGTTACTTTTTTGAACCGTTTTTGAGAGATATTCCATTATTGGATATTTCTACATGATCGAAATTACATTTGATTACACTGTTACAATTGTGAGTCCATTCTTGATGTTAAGGACTCCAATCGAGGCGCATATCCAGCACATAAATGGGGAAGGCGGGTGATGAGCCTTGGGCTCAAACCCATGAACTGAAATGCAACTCATTAGCTACCTTGATTTGATTTGAATGTACTTTCAAGTGCAAGTACTTTTTGTAAGGTGAGTTCATCTTTGGTACATGTTACACAGATCAGGCTTGGATTAGTGACTAGTGCATGAAAATTGAGATAACATATCACAGGGGATAAATGGGCAGCGACTGATTGATGGAGGACTTGAAAGAGCTAATTTTTTGGGTACTTCGAGATTCAACGTGTAGAGCATTATACAGTTTGACAGCATTAATAATAAAATGATTGCCCCGCGAACAAACAACTATTGCTATAGCTCTACCATACTACTGCAACAACAATCATTTTGGTTACTCTTTACTTTACTTAAAATGAAACCTGTTATCTCAATTGGTTAGTGTTTGGTAAGGCAATAAGAGGATCATAAGTTATGGCTGGCGTCTGTGCGGACTTGCCCCTAACTCTTTATACTCTAACGATCGCTGTCGGAATATCCCAATATAATGGTGCCTACCCGTTTAAATACAAACCGAATCTAACTCAATACGAAATGAATGACACGTACACGTAGATGGTTCGAGGTTGTCTCTGCGACTGAGCAAAAGCTCGCGAGTGAATTTATTTATATATGTAAGAGAATCCCTAGCTGAAAACCGGAAGATAGGTGCCAAAGCCCGACTTTGGCCTCCCAGGCTGACCAGGCCGTCCACGGTCGCTTCAGGCGTAAGGATCAACTCGCTTGGTTGACTAATGATGACTCCTAGCCTCGTACATCACGATCACGACATACCCCCCAAGAAAACCATCCTTGGTGCGTTTTCTTTTACCTAAGAGTGATGTCCGGATTGGTACTGATTTTCCACCTTTCCGCAAAAAATCCTGATGCTGGAGTTCATCCCCTCCTTCCATAGCTCCTTTTTTCTTTCTAGTGATCTATGGGCGAACTAGAATCTCTGGTTATGTGGGATACCTTTATGCCTATCTTTGCAACCACCTAGTTTTTATCATGGATATGAGTTTCCTTTTGAACCAGAGTGCAAAAGATGGTACATTCTTGTTTGATCTCAAAGACTGCTCCCATCCGGGTTATCGTCATCAAGGTTGTAAGGCTTGTGGGGCGATAGCCATGTAGGTCGTAAATCTACAAGGCCCCCTTGCATAGTTCTATCGTGATTAATTAGTTGTGGACTGTATGTTATACTTTACTGTTCATTTTCTTTGGTCGTGTGCACACGTTTTAACTTTTGATGCCATGTTACTCATTCTCGGTACGAAGACCATTCGCTAGGTCTTTGTAGAACCCTCTATGTCGTCTCTGCCTTTTCGAAGTCCTAGTCGACGAAGTTGGGGCATCATGTACAACTTCATTGTCTTTCGATCTCCGAAAAGCGGGAACAGCAATCACGACACTTGCTGTTTCCGGGTCCACTTCACCATCTTCCATCACAGCTTCCTGGCAGGGTCGGCTTTGATCAGGAGGTTGGAACTCCACACCCGGTAGGCCTCCCGAGATAGGGTCTGTCTGCGTCTCATCTAGGCCTCCAACACGTCCTATCCACCGTGGGGAATCTGGATCCGCTTTTTCTGTGCTGTGCGGTTCCAAGAGCGCAACTTGACGGGCCGTTCTTTCTACCACTTGCCCGTTCGTCTTGCGAACCATGACAGCAACGACAACATCGTCCGGGCTTTTTCGGACACTCTCAATCCTTGCCAGATTCCACGCATTTTTTTCCAACGTCTCTGGTTTAAGGAGTACTACGTCCCCCTCGTTCAATAGCGGGGGCAAATGCTTTGGCCATTTCGGGCTGACACTAAGCTGTTGCAGGTATTGTTTCAACCATTGGTCCCACAATCCATTCATTAGTCGTTTACGCTCCATCCACATATCGGCATAATCCAAACGCCCTAACTTTGATATGTCTGGAGTGACGAATTCCGACATTTTTCTACCATACACTAAAAGGTTTGGAGTGATCACTGTCCATTCTGCTGGGTCTTGGCCGGTCACCCCCAATGGTCTATCGTTAATGACACACTTTAATTCTACCAAGAGTGTCTGGAGTGCTTTCAAAGTTAACAATCTCTTCTGTAAGGCAATTCTCAATTGGCGCTTTAACATGCCAACCATCCGCTCTGTGACTCCATTTGTCCATGGAGCTTCCGGAGTGCTGTACTTCCATTGAATGGCTGCCTCTCCTTGAAATGATTCGCCTATGACTTGGGGACAATTTACATTGGCTTGCAAATCGTTCAAATGCTTATCGGCATTTTTGAAGTATTTTGCATTGTCCGAATATATTACTGACGGTCTTCCACAATGACCAATGAAGCGTCGAAAAGCACTTAGGAATTCCCGTGTTGTGCACTCATCCACTGTTTCTGCGTGGATGGACCGGGTGTGAAAGCAAGTAAACAACACAATCCAGACCTTAAACGATCCCGGATGAACACATTGTTCCCTTAGATCCTTAACAGTTTGCCTTTTTTGACTCTCCCTTTGGCGCTTCCCGAATTTATCTACTCTCATATTGAGTTTTGACAAACACTCATGGCGACACAGTAAAGGTCCCATGTAGTCAATCCCCACGTTTGTCCACGGCTTGGGGTTGTCCAACCTCAGTGGTGGCAGTGGTAGCATTCTAGGTGACTCAAATTTTACAAATCTACAACGCGGCACTTTACATTTACGGACGGCACTTTTGACGTAGCCAAACCCACCCAGGACCCAATACTTTTGCCTAAGCAAATCAAATGTTTGTTTTTGACTGGCGTGCATTCGCGACTGGTGCATGCAAATCACCTTCTTTATTGCGACATGTCCTTTGGGCAAGATCATCGGATTCATGAACTCTTGAGTGAGAGATGATGACAAATGCAGTCTTGTTCTCAGGCGGATGACTTGGGCTTCTTCATCCCAAAACACGGGCAAATGTTTCAAGGGGGAATTGGCCGGCATTTTTATCTGGTTGCTATCTGCTGTTTTCAGAATTGACGCTTCTTTGAATAAAAACTTTTTCTGCTCATGGCGTACGAGAATGGCTTCCGCCCACTCCATCTCTGCGTTCGTTAAGAAATTGCCATTAGCTTCTATTCGTGGAGAATTGTTTAGTCGTCTCATCTTTTCTGCTAATCTTTTGATACGAACCAAGACTCGAATGATTTTCATCCAAGATGAGCAGTTGTTTGTAAGACGATCCAGGAAGTGATTAACAGTTCTACGTCTATTGCGATCCGCTCGCAATTCTTCCATGGCTTCCTCTTCCCCACTTTGCTTCGTGTGAGCAAAGTATATTTGGGTTTCTGGCTCCAGCTCCTCCATTCTCAGGTCACTCTTGCCCTTAGTCTCGATATCTTCTGCTCTGTGTGCGGCTATAACGGGTTGTTGGGGCCATTCGGATCTAGCCTGAACTAGAAACTCTGGGCCACGTGACCAAAACTGGAACCGACTGGCTAAGTCTTCTAAGGTGCATCCTCGACTGGGCAAATCTGCTGGGTTTAGCTTTCCCGGGCAGAAACGGATTTCTGCCTTGTGTGTGTTGTCCAATATTTTCACAATTCTTCTTTCCTCCCAAACCTTACAATGCCCTTTTCCTCTTTGCGTTCTTTGCAGATTTAAGAGCGAATCCGTGAAGTACACAATTTGACTACTTTGAACCTCTCCTTTGAGGGCACTCTCAAGGTATCTGCCCATGTTAACTCCCATCAAGAGCCCAATTAACTCGGCCCTGGCTATGGTGAGGGAATCTTTGGCTTCCGCTCCCTTCCGGAGATTTTTAGGCATGAGGGAACTCTTGGAAAACACCAATTGCGACTTTGATCGATTTCCTATCCGGGCAACGCAGTAGGCGGCCACTCCCATTCCCATCGTACTGGCATCGCTAAAGATTGCCACAAATTGGATCGGACCTCCTATCCATCGAGGGAAAGAGAACTGCTTGAGTAACGGAATTTGTTCTATCCATTCCTTGAATCGGACAACGGCCTCTTGGGCTACCGGATCAGGCACGATGTTTCCCCGCTCGTCTGTAATCTGTCTCTCAAGAAGATTCTCATCCCATTTTGTTTGATTCAACCACAACGTGGGTAGGATGCCTTTGTATCTCATAATGAAGGGTGATACGTACCCTTGAGTATCAAACACTTGGCTTGCAAGCGAGACTACCGTTCGTCTTGAAATTGACGACGAATCGATATCAAACTGTTTAAACTTTTCATCTAAATCGAATTTGAATGTGTCGGTATCATGGTCAAACTTCAATCCCAGGAGAGAAATTGTACCAGATCTATCAATTCTCGCCTCTTCGACACTCTCTATCACGCTAGGGTCATTTGCGGATATTTTATGCCCGTGGAATCCCCCACTCTCTAAGATGGCCAATATTTGTGTTATAAGGAGAATCATCTCGTTTGAAGTGTCCGCCATAACCAAAATATCGTCCATGTATGTCCTCTCAAGGATAATTTTGGCTGCCTTAGGAGCCTTTTCTTCCCATTTCCTGGCCGTTTCTTTCAAACACCACATTGCCAGAAACGGGCTCGAGACACATCCGAACGGGAGACGAGTGAAACGATACAAATTCGGTTCTCTCTGACTTGACGGCGCCCATACGTACCGCAACATATCCCTGTCTGATTCCTTTTCTAATCTGACCGATAAGAACATTTTTTGAATATCAATCGTGGCAATGAATTGTTTAGTTTTGGAGTGCAGAATAAGCTCCATGATATGTGGAAGCATGTTTGGGCCTGGCCTTAAAAGCTTGTTCAGAGTCCGATTTTTATCCCTTTGATCTGGGAGTGAAGCATTCATAACGATTCTACACTTGGTCGTGGCCTTGTCCGGCCGAATGACGGGATGACTCGTCATCACGTAAGTGGGGTGATCCGTCCGGTGGTACATTTCCGGCGGGACTAACTCCGAAAAACCTTTGTCATGAAACTCTTGATACGCGTTCGAAACCAAATCTTCATGTTCCGGCCGAACTCTGTCCCATACCCTTCGCCACATTGCCTTGGAACGTCCCAGGTTATCCGTCATTGTTCGACCCGATGGCGTTGGGTCCTTCCATGGCAATTCCACTGACCAAAACTTCTCAACTTCATGATATTTGGCACTTTTGCTTTGATGCCTCTCGGCTTCAATTTCTGAGGCTGTTCTATCTGTGATGTCCGACTCATTTGCGCCAATCCCCACATTTTCTCCCGACCAGAATTGCCCAAAATCAAAGTTTTCCACTGCTGTTTTATAAATCATGTCTACTTCAAAGTCCAGATAATCTGCCTCTGAGAAAGCAAACACATGCGGAGGAACAGTGACCTTGGTGATGGCCCCCCGGAGCATCCAACCTAATTTGGTTAGCTTAGCTGATGGATCACCCGGACACGGAGAAACTCGTTGGCTCCCCATCATCAACTGCGAGTAGTAAGGCTCCGCAATTAACACGTCCAACAGACGTTCATCCCGTGATGGATACTTCTCGGTAAATTCGAGGTCTCGAAGGTGACGAAAGTCCATCGGATTGGCAAGAATTGGCGAGAGAGGTGCTCCAATGGAACCAACCGTAGTGGCCATGATTGGAGTTGACACGAACCGTTGTTTCAAGTCCATCAAACTAAATGTTACCCGCTTTTGTTCCAACACGACCGTTTTATTACCAGCCACATTCATGACAAGTGTTGTTGGAGTTCCTTTCAACTGAGCCTTTTTCGCCGTGGAGGCCTTAATAAGGCATCTATTGGATCCAGAATCATGCAGAATGCGGACTCGTATTTTTTAGCATTGTGTTCAAGTTTACCAGATAACACATCAGCGTTCCAGCTATCCCCTCAATTTTACCCAGCTGTTCAACGTCACTAACGACCTCTGATGATTTAGAACATTTTTCCTGAAAACGGTAAGTAAGACAATGTAACACAGAACTAGATTTATTATGATTCCGCATATCACAGCTCTTTTCGTTTTCAGATAAATCGTTCTATTTCCTTTTACTAGGGAGGTCTTTGACTGGCATAGTCTTGCCTTCTTTCTCCAGGTGGTCGGAAAGCTTGTTCAGTTTGTCCTCCACGCTCTTGGCCCACTTGGGCATGGAGGCGTCACTTGGTGGGGGGAAACCGGGAACGCTTCAATCTGTCTCTACCTCGGTTGGCCGAGGTGGGCCCAAACTTAGGCCTTCCTGGCCTCAAGGGGGCGGTTCGAAATTTATTGAGCGGGCACATAACGCTGAAGTGTGCCGCTTGCCCCGTATTGTCCTGGCAGAAGGAACAGGCTCCCTGGCACCGGTGGCCTGAAGCAAAAGGCTTAACGCATCGGGCACAAATCCCAACCTTACGGCAGGCCTGGAACCATTCCGTCTGAGACATGGCTAGCCCTTTGGGACAGCGGTGAATACGATGATTTCCGTCGTCAATGGGGCACCGAGCGGTACCAGACTTGTCCTGCTGAGGCTGCCCCGAGATTGCAAAGTTTGCGGCCGTGGCCACGGGTTCCAGTTGCGACTGGCCGAGAGCGGATGATGGTGGCTCCACCAAGATCGCTTGGATCTGTAGCCACGCGTTGAATTGTTCATAATTCTGAACCATCCCTTCCTTCCAGTCGGGTATTGTTTCGCCCGCTCTCAATGCTTCTTCCCCTCTTAATCGGTACTCATGACGTTTCTTGGCCTTGTAACTCTTCCATTTCCCTTGGCCTTCCACAGAAAGGGCCGATGACAAGTTCTGAATGATCGCAAAATCATACATCTTAACTCCCTCCCTTTCGAACACGTCTTCCATATTGTGCAAGGCGTTGAACGCATGCCGCATAGCCTCGCACTGTTCCGGGAGAGAGTCTCGAGGTGCGAGCGCTTCCGATAAATACGATCCCGCGAGTTCAATGGGGTCTTCGAATTTGAATAGGAGATCCTTCATTGCAGCCTCGTACGAGTTGACGGACTCACACGAGTACTTGGAGACCAAATCCAAAGCTGGACCATCGAGGCAGTCCTTCAATTTTTGAAAAAGGATGACCTTGTTGAAGCCGCGGAAGGATTCCATTTCCTGAACGAGATTAACCCATGAGCTTTTCCAGTTGGAGAACTTCTGAAGCACGCCTGGCTCCCTCAGATCACCGTGGAACTTACTGACGAGCTTCTTGGCGTCAAATCGAATGAGCGTTTGAGAATCGCACATGGCCATGGGCTGGGCGGGTTCCCTCTCCATTTGGCCGTCGGGCCGTTCATCCGGCGCTCTCCGGGTCTCCTCAACCTCCAGCTCGGCCGCCCACCGCGCAATCTTCCGAGTCACTCCCACAAATAGGGCGACGATCGGATCCTTGCCGGGTTTGAACCAGGCCTCGTTGGCCTCGCGATACGCGGCTTCGAGGTCGGGGAGACGTGTGGACTCGAGCGTGTGAGCTAGCGCGGTGGCTTGACGTAGGTCAACCTGACCCGATGGATCCTCGGCCTCTTTGGCCTGCAACGCCCGAACGATGTCCGCCACATCCTCCAGTGACTGGTCCACCAGATCCAGTTCATCTCTGAACTTGCGCTCAGCCGTTCGCCGCAGTGGGATGGCGCTCCCCACCTCTTGCATCTTGAGGGCCAGCATCGCTTCCAACTGACTCTCGGCCGCATAATCATGCTCGGCCCGGAGGTTCTCCAACCACGCTGGCTTGAGGCCCTCCAGTTGGGCTTGCAGGGAGGCGAACTCCATCGTGGCTTGGGCGGCCGCTCGCTCGAACACTTCTTGCGTCAGCTGCTCCTGGAGGGCGCCTCCTTCACCTCCTGTGGGCGGATCCTCAAGGGACACCGCCGCCGCCTTGGAAACCATGGCGGCCCGTACTTTGCGGGTTACTGTGCCTGAACCCCGGAGTATTCTGAAATGTCGAAACAAAAACCAGGCTTCAGGACCCAATTTCCACTCCGACAGCCCAGAACCGTCTCCCTTCAATGTACTTAAGGTCGAATATTTTAATTAATATTCTCCTCCCAAATCGGGAGCCTGGCCAGCAACCAAGTCTTTGGAAGTATTCCAACGGCAATCGAAGTATCTTAGCTGGGGTAATCCCTTTTAAGGCACTAGCCAATGATCCGGCTCGAAGGACCATGTGCGGACTTGCCCCTAACTCTTTATACTCTAACGATCGCTGTCGGAATATCCCAATATAATGGTGCCTACCCGTTTAAATACAAACCGAATCTAACTCAATACGAAATGAATGACACGTACACGTTGATGGTTCGAGGTTGTCTCTGCGACTGAGCAAAAGCTCGCGAGTGAATTTATTTATATATGTAAGAGAATCCCTAGCTGAAAACCGGAAGATAGGTGCCAAAGCCCGACTTTGGCCTCCCAGGCTGACCAGGCCGTCCACGGTCGCTTCAGGCGTAAGGATCAACTCGCTTGGTTGACTAATGATGACTCCTAGCCTCGTACATCACGATCACGACAGCGTCACAGTCGTTTGGGAAAAATATGAGCCGGAAGCAAATTTTCATTTTTTTTGCAAGGCGTGTTTATTTTCGGGTTTTGTTGAAAATAATCGAATTGAGCCTTTCATTGAAATATTTATTGCCTGATCTCATCGTTATAAGGGATCAAATAATGTGTTTCAATTTATACAAGCTTGATTTGAAGTTAAAATTTTCAGCCAAATAAATTACGAAAACATGGAAACATGTTGTCATTTACGAAAGAAACATTTCTCTCTATTTGTTTCATAACTCAGGTATTTTGTGGGTTTCAGTGAAGAAAAACTGGTAAATCAATCTTTTTTTCCTATACCTCCTTGTTGATTTGGTTGAAGCAAATATCCCTCTTCCCCTGCCCTTTTTATCAATGATAGAGAATTTTTTTTGTAAGTTTCCAAGTTCGAGGGGCATATTTTGACGCACTAACTTATGACAATTTCTACAAAAAGCGTTTGAAACAAGATGTACCAATTAGAGACAATTAAGTTGTCGAAGTCCGCTTACCTTACATGCATTATTTTATTGTGTAAAAAAGACTCAAATCATTCACATATTGATATAAGGACTTGGCCAAAAAGAATACTCGTTAGCAATTGAAGCGGTCAAAGCATGTGCGTCTATACTTATGATATGCAACCAAAGCGTTTCTTTTTTGTTCACCCAAAGAAAGATATTGAAAAAATTGTTGGTAATTTCAGTGGTTCCACGGTCCCATGCTCTCGTTGCTCCGGTCTGATCCCTAAAAGGCAAGGCAAGATATGCAAATCGTGCGCTGCTCCCAATAATCTAATGACTGCGGCTGAAAATTCCCGATTGACTATTTTGATTCAACGAGAACGGAGAAGTGCTCTCATAATGGCCATCATCATCCTTACTTTCATCACCTGTTGGTTACCAGCCTTCACTCTATATTTGGCAAGTGAAATGATCGATGCGTACATACTTACCATAATCAAATCACATGTTATTTGTTTCATCATGGCCGTCGTTAAATATTTCATACCTTTGTTGGAGTGCATACCATTCTGGAACCAAACACTTTTGACCCTCATTTTAGGTGTTGGCCTTGATGCCGCATTATCAGCAGTTCATCAATCCCAAACTGGTCACCATGGTTTGGTGGATGACCTACTCCAATTCAGCCTGCAATCCCATTATATACACAATATTCAACAGAGATTTCAAGGACGCTTTCAACAAATTCATTAGAAGAAAATGAACAAACCCTCAATTTTGTTTACTTCAAGATTGCTGACCAATAAATACGAAATTTCGTGGGTACTATTGTCATATGAACGTTTTCTTTGAACATACACATCTTTGGTGATTTTGGGAGCATTTGGTATTCAGCACTGAATGACTGTTCCAATAAGAACAAGATTGTCCATCGGTCACTCGGGATTCTAGCAGGGACTTCTTCACAAGGTTCATGAGACCGCATATAGGATCGAATACATGACCGCAAATAAAGCACTTAATGTGGCTTCGTAGAGAAGTTTGGGCGAGAACACTGTCCAAACAAAGAGATGATAACGTTCCACTGTGAGCAAAGCTTCAAAGAATCCCAATTCTACAGTTCTCAGGAAAAGCATGAGGCTCATGGTTGAGGACAATGTCTTCGGATAATCACTGAAATAAGCCAGAAGAGCTAATATTGGTGCTGAATAGGTAGTCAAACCAATCAGAGCGCTAACTAGAACTGGATGGAATTCTGAAAGACCGGTGTAACCAGAACCAACGTCGATTGTGGCCAAACTGTTGGAGTTTCCCTAAAACAAAAGAGGAGGGTGTGACGTGGATTAGAATATGAACTTACAACCATTAGGGTACTTCTATAAATATTTGAGTCCTCGGATTTCTTCCTCGAAGAATGTTTTGTGTAAGTAATCTTTGAAAAAGAACCGACTTCAAGTTGATTGCTCTGTTAAATGCATGTTAGTCGCCGATTTACTACTATGGACGTATTTGGATCGTAAACTTTCCATTCATGATAAGTTTCCGCAGGTAGTTTTAATGTGTAGTAAATCATACTCGGACAAAATAATACACTTTGTTTGATGGCGAATACAAAGTTAAGTACATTTGGGAACTAACTGTTGACTCTCCTGCAATTACCTTAAAAGTATCTTGTTTTATAAAGTAATTGAATGGTAAAATTTAGGGTAGTGCCCTGTATTAGAAAAGCACGACAGTGAGGTCAATGCACCATTGCGGTTAAATTTTGAACCTTCAATTCCGTTCCAAAAGAATGAGTTTTCTTGGGTCCCAGATCCAAACCAAACACAGTTTTGAAAATGTTTGTGCATTAAGGGTTGGTCCCTAGTTCTCTAAATACAGGGCCCTAATTTGGGGTAGGCCAGTATTTAAAACGCATGTGTGATAATTGAAAGGCAGAGTGGCTATGGTTTCCCTTTGTAGATGGCGCAACCAAATTTATCAGCTCCACTAGGAAAAAAAACGTTAGAAACCAGACCTTACTTTCGTTCTTTTTCTCTTCACCAAAATTGCCAGATTAAAGAGATTTTTCAATCCTGAACCAAACCGATTGAAGAAGGACATTTCTCTGACTCCTGCATGCTAGTTCTGCCAAATTGCAAATGAAAATTTAATAAAATGGGGGTGCATCTTAATCATCATAACGTTAAATTTAGTGAGGTGTTAATGGCATCTTGGTGGCTTATGTCCAAAAATATCAAAAAGGTAAAAACCAAGGTTTTAAATGAATCAGTCGAAAAACTGAGGCCTAGTTATAATATTCAAGCTCTAAGATTTTTTAATTGAACCTAAACTTGCTTCACACTTGAGCTGAAAAAATGCTAAAATATGTTTAGAGGTTCTGAAACTTTAGGCTTGTCGTCAAAATTAGTCACATGTTAAAGAGTGTGTTCCTCTTCTCACAAAATGAGCTTACTTGCCAACGAACGGAACAATATGTATACCATGAAATAAACCACTTGATAATGCTTAGTAATCAAATTCTGACTTGAATGCTATCTTTACAAAGACACTGCTGAGTCTTATTTAAGACAAAATCTCGAATAAACCGATTTTCCACCGACAATAATAGTTGTCCCTGGAGAGGTCTCGTACCTGAGCAAAATAGATGGAGAATCCTATATTCAAGTAAAACATGAGGGCCTCCTCCGGACACAACCATAACGGAAATTGATCTTTCTCCGATGATGTTCTCCCTAGCAAGTGAACAATGTTGGTGGGTTTCATTGCTCCGAGAACGACCATTTCAAGTAGGAACAAGATGGTGTTTTGCGGTGAAGCCAAAAGTGTGGCCATTGGTAGGAAGACATCTAACAAAAGCTCACTGGAAGTCTGAAAATGGTTCTGAGAAGGAAGCCCATTTCTCTTGGAAAGCAGCCTTCTCCACAAGAGAAGCAACAAAAGGAGAAGAAAAACGCCTCGAGCGGAATGAATGCCTCTGAAACAAAATACATATTTCATTAGAATTCAAGCCCTTAGAGGCATGGACCATGATTTTTGTCCCATTGATATCAATCACAATCATTTAGTAGTTATGAATTAGGCACTGCAAAAATTGAAATTGATCTGTTTTGCTTTGAAAAAATATGCGATAGTTTATGAGTACATTAATCATGGTGTGATCTTTTTTTTAGAGGATTATTGTATCGACTTAAAACTTCATACAGTGCCTATTAAAGCATGCTCTATTGGATATGACACCCATACTTCGCAAAGTTATCTTATTCGTCTATGGTATTTCATGCTTGTCATATACAGTAGCATACAGCTTCTGGCATTTTGAGGGAGTCAAATGTACGAATTGAACTTTTCTAGATGAACAAGCGAATTGATTTAAAACATTGATGCAATATAAAATCCGGGATTGTTTTTCATTCCATAAAGGGCGCTTTAAAAAAAATTGGTTATGTTGTCATTGTATAGTTTGTGACCTACACAATTGACCTTTCAATATGTGTTTGAAGATCCTTGAGATAGCAAAAACAAATCGAAATTAAGTAGAAGCATTGTAGCTTCATACGTAATGTAGAACTGACATGTTTACCACATTAACAGACGAATTTTGAGTTGCTGTGGAGCTACCTCTTTTTGGAGTACATAGATATTATCAAACTGCATTCAATGTTATAGATATCCAACGATCGATATATCTACGTCCATTTCATCATACATTATCACATAACAATTAAAACATACACGAACATGCAAATCAAGAGGAAGAGTCTTTGGCTTCCATTTACCTCTAGGAAATAGACAAAATATGCACCGAGTAACTTTGCAGAGGCAAAAATAGATGAATCAATTTCCAGGAATGTTGTTCAAGGTTGAATAATTGGTTTTGAGTAGAACTCACGATTGAATAAGTTCCTACCCTTATCACGGCTTTTCTATTCAATCTCGAAAAACAGTATACCGTACAGAACCCATAGGAGATTTCACTACAAATCTGATTGATCCCAATTGAATGAAAACCCAATAAACACTCCGTTCAAGCCAGATTATCTATTTTCTCTTGGAACATGATCTCACCTTTCATCCCATCCACTTTTTATGAGTGGACTTACGGAGCCTTCGCCAGCATTGTGGGCATAAATCAACGGGTAAACCACCAATAATATCCCCGATTCCTGAAAATTCCTCCACGACCAAGTCAGAAGGGCCAATAATGCACCACCATGCAAGCAAGATAAAAGTGGTCTGTTTTCAGGAAGAATTAACCAATCCGCTATATCGGGGAGATGAGCCCATTTGTCGCCCGTTTGGTTCCAAGAACGAGCTAAACGCATCAAGGCCATAAGAGCGAGTGGACGAAGGCTTTGGGTTCGAAATGCAACGAGGACTAGCATGGTTTGGGTGACAAAATAGAGTGTTTGGTGTTGTTCTTCAATGAATGAAGTCGAGCCAAGGCTGAAGATCTTGATCGCTTCTAAGATGACCAAGCACTTTAACGAGGAAAAGTACTCGAGATCCACGTGGTTGGAGAGCACCCAACAAAGGATCTAGAGAGAACATAGTAAAAAATGTAAGTGGCGTTTTTTGACCTTGAAATGCTAAGGTCCTCACCAAGATGTTGACCAGAAACCCGATACTCATGTATGTTAGATTATACTCCAGGACATTCGTCTTTAGAGTGTCCACCATGGCTCGGACGGCATCTTCGATCATGTTGAGCTTGTTTGGTACAGAGGGTGAAGAGAACGCTTCCCGGAATAACTGATACCCATAATCTGGGAAGGAAGTGGGAGGTCTTTTAATTCCACGACCACTTCAAAGGGCTACTTGAATGCTTGAAGTGTTTCATTAAAAGGGATTTGATCTTTCTGATGAACTACCTACGCAAATCAATTGCGAGCAAAGAGGTTTATGAAGCAAAGACGCAGAGGGGCTTGAATCAATTAGTGCACATTCGCTCAGCGCGACATCAAAGTAACTAAACTGAAGCTCAAGATCCTTAATAGAGGAGGCGTGACCCTATACTTAGTTCAGTATCTTAGTAATAGGAAAGTTCCTGCTTCGACCCTGGTCCTCAAAAATAACAAAGAGAAAATTATACCACGAATTTGTAGAGGTCATTCGCTCAATTTAATGCAAGGAAGATTTATCAAAACAGAGCATTCCGCAAAAGCGTGCGAAAAATCAATTGGACTGAAATTGCGAGCCACTAATTATTGATTTCTGGAACGATTGATTTCAAGGCATAAGCCAATGATTATAAAGCGCACAGGTACCAGTGACCTACAAAACATGATCAAAATGTGCATGGCTTAAAAGCAAGAGCCCCCACTTCACAATTGCCATGTCTAACGCTTCGGTAGAAAAGGCTCGAAGTTTCCTTTTGAGAATATTTCGGAAAGTTTGAATTGGATTACGTGAACTCAGCCCTCGGCGCCTTTGCATCTATCGCTTTCTTAGTGTAATAGAAACACGAATAGTGACCGTAAACATCCGTGTTGCTACTTTCATTTAACTTCCTTCCAACTTCAATTACCTTGAGAATAGGACCTCACATTCCCTTTCATTACATGGTATATCTGGTCGGCGTTGTAAAGAAGCATTCCAGCCTCGATGTCTGGCCTCGACTTCGACATCAATTTGCGAACGAGAATTCCATAGTTATTTTGAGGTATGGGAACACCGGTCAGAAATGCCAACGTTGGAACGATGTCTTGTTGAGATATCTTTTGCACCTATGGTCGAATAGAAAGAAATGCTGGTGTAATCAGGGATGATTTTTGTGACCTAATAATGATGCATTTGGCTTTGAAAACAGTTGATTCATGGGAAGGAAGGTGAAAAATCAGAACAACTAAGCCCTCCGCAGTAAAAGGGTAAACTTAAGGAAGGCAAAAAGACAACAGGGTGTGCCAAACAAAACGAAATATGGTTATAAACATTGACTTTATAAGAACCAGCCAACAAATGTAGGCAAATCTGATATTTAGAATACTGCCATCTTTTGAGCTTCAATCTCATTTTGATGTGTCTCCCTAAAGGACTTTCGTAGATTGCAGTACTTTTTTGATTCCATCTCCTTGGGGGAAATATTGTAAATGAAAATACTCGTTAACGTTTGAACTTGTGAGGACACATAATTTCTAACCGAACATTCTTATCCTCCAGTCTATATTTACCACTACATCCAATCATCTACCACTATAGTTTTTGCCAAACCGGTTATCTTTTCCTGTGTACTTGCTCCTACTAAGAAGCACATACACACATATTCACACAGTAACTTAATCAGTTTAAATAAGTTCATTGTTAAATGAGACTTCATCGTCCTCACATTCCTCAACACGGTGTTCAAAAAGCCCCATCAAGCTTCCAGAAAAGCTTCCAAACACATCTCGGCATTTTTCTGCCTTAAAAATCATAGGGAACAACTTTCAATTTTATTGCTTTATGGTATTCTAGCCCACATCAAAAACTTCCATGCCTAAAAACATTATAAAAACTAAAATTTTCAAAAACTTATTCACTGAAAATTGGAGCAAACTTAGTTAGCACTTGATTATGAATTACGATATCATCTATTTCACCTCTACTTAGTTACATGGGATTTAATGGTCCAAATTTCATCATTTTTGGTCTCAAAATGCCTCGGTAATATGTTAATTCAATTTCCCAAAGAATTAACATGTTTTTTTTTATTTCACAAGCATGAAAGATAATTTTTCTTTTTCTCACATAATTTAAAATTAACTCAAACCTTACACAACTATATTTAAAAGTCTCAAAATAAAACAGAATTTTCAAAATTTGTTTTAGAACCTTTCAAAGGACACCTAGTTAAGTAGTCACTGAACATTTCACAAAAATCAATTAAGCCTGAAATATGCTACTTTTAATCACTTTCAACAAAGTCTTCCACAAACGACCAAATCTATAACATTTTCTGTTGTATGTATTGTCTTCGGAATTCAAGTGAATGCGTAGCTAAATGTACTCATGATGATTGTAAATCTCATTTTCAAAGATCACACTTTTAGTGTGTTTTAAGTGACATTATACATCATTTTGAGCTATTATGAGACTATGCAAGAAAAAGAAAAATAATGTTACATTTTTGTGTCGTGTCATTGAAAATCGATATCAATTCTTTGGGAAATTGATAGAACATATAATCGGGGCATTTTCGGGCCAAAAACGAAGGCATCTGGACGACCAAATCCCATGTAACTAAGTAGAGATGAAATAGATAATAATTTACAATCAAGTGCTAACTAAGTGTGCTCCTAATTTTCATTGCATAGTTTTTTTGGAAATTTTAGGCATGTAAGTTTTTTCTGTAGGCTAAAATACTAGAAAGTAAAAACATCAAAGTTGTTCCCTACGTTTTATTGATGTAGAAAATGCCAAGATCTGTTTGGGAATTTTTGTCAAAACTTTAAAGGGTATTTTTACCACTGTGTTAACATGGAGCAATCGGTCTGTCGATCCCCAACCAACGACTGCTTGCTGATTTAGTGTTAATTTGGAGCCGTTACACAATAACGACCCATTTTCTCGCAGTTACATACATTTGCTCGGTGACCGTTTACATCGGTGACAATTTTGCGCCATTTTTCTACATTAAGAACTTGTTACTTTTTGTTCTTCATCGCTCAACTTTGTGTTCTTAATGATTTGAGCGCTTGACTATCTGTCTTGCTCCATTGTCTTTAATGGTTAAGTTTTTTAACCATTCACATAGTTGGTAAATAGTTAATAGACTTCACAAAATACTTTGTTTAAAATTGACCTTTGTAACAACCTTAAAGTAGCGTTGTGGGTATTGAACTAAAAAAATTTACGAATAATGCACTTAGAAAATTGACAAAAAGTGTAAAGAAAAATGTCAACAATTGCTGCTATTTTTCATTGTTCGCTTATTTGAAGAGACTCATTGGCAGAATTATGATGTAGCAAATAATAGCGGTAAGCAAAAATGCAAGAGAACAATGAAAAAGGGTACACGTGTTGTCATTCAAACCACTCTATTGTACTTGACAATTACGTACGTAGGAGGTATTATTTCTCACCTAAACTGTGCTCGGAGCCGAAACCAAAAAAAGGTAGAGAGAGCTAGGTTACTGAAG
Source organism: Tigriopus californicus (assembly GCF_007210705.1). Taxonomy (NCBI): domain Eukaryota; kingdom Metazoa; phylum Arthropoda; class Copepoda; order Harpacticoida; family Harpacticidae; genus Tigriopus; species Tigriopus californicus. The sequence goes on along the minus strand of NC_081441.1, from coordinate 9,775,083 downwards.
CAATATTTAGGCTCTTTATATTTGATGTGAAAAAAAAACCAGCTTGCATTGCCGAGAATTTTGAATGACTGCTAGAAACACATCGGTTTTTAGGTAAACATTAACAAATCTTTTGCTTGATATGATATTTGGCCATGTTTGATTTGATTTTGAAAGCGTAAGAGATGTAACCTTGAAAAGTTGTACAAAAAGCAAGATAATCAAGCCATTCAGGAAAAAATCAAATAAAGCAATAGGAAACCAAAACTATTGCAATAGGCAGAGGAGGAAAATGGTTAGGGAAATTTTTGGGATTAACTTTATTTCTTGAGGGGCAAGGGGAAAATTAATGAGAAAGATCAAATTTTTGAGTCAAAACAGGGAAAAATGAAAATAAAAAAGAATTCAATGTAAAAATAGTAACGGAAAGGGTTACAGATGCATTTGCATGTTTTGAACAGCCCTGATATGCCATTGAACTTGAGTCAACAAATAGTGCCATGATGAAACTATTTGAGAAGTATTCCATTTTTGTACGTCCACATTGGACAAAGATCAACCGTTTACTTAAACTCTTGAAAGCGTTAATATGATAAAATGCAAAGGGTATTCCTACTCTATTGCACATTGATCAAGAAAACCGACCTAAGGAATATAAAAATATTTGACAACGAGTCGAAAGGTTCAAGTCCTGAGTCTTGATATCTAGTCCATAGGGAATATTGCCTCAATAGAACGAGCTATCAGAATTTAAATTACTTTCTGATTGACCTTGAAACCAATTTCAATGATTTCCCTTCAACGTCAAGGTTTGGAGTAACCTAGACCATTCCCAGTGAACGATACGAGAATTGGTATTCTGGATCATTCTTTGCCTTAGAGAGGAGACACACATCACGCTTTCTTAATGTCACAGGCAAATTGAATTTGTGACACTTTGTGTCCAATGCTTTTAAATTCAAATAGGGATCCACTGCCACTCAATCATCTTAATTTCTTTCTCGCTTGGGACCCTTTTGGAGATTATAAGAAATTGACATCCTGAAATACAAACCTACTGTTTATTCCTCAACCCGTGGTAAAAGGGCGGTCAATTTACCATCAGGTCTCCAATTGGATAAGTGGTTCAAAACGATGTCGAAAGAGGAACATTTCCTGATACGAGTTATTTGAGTATTTTCCACAGGGAATGAAAAATACCACTTGAGTAGGTACCTAATATACGGTCCTCACTCAGCTTTTTAAACCACTTCCCGGAATTTGGCTTTATAGCAGTTTATTTTCTTTTTCTTCTTTCCTGTCCATGAGTAGAAATTTGTGTTTTTGCGGTTGAATCGGATATGATTTTTTTTTACCCCGAGGCAAGCAACAATTGGCGTATTGATTTTTTTTCTAACTTAAAGCAGAGGCTTATAAAACCAATTGTTTAGAAAAGTTGCAGGTATGCCTGCTCAGGGTTGTTACCTGACAAGGATCTTTTTACTTCAATACTCCCTTATTTGAGTCTCTTTTTAGAAGCCAAGTGATGGGAATCACTTTCCATACAGTTTTGGTTAATGAAGAATTTTAAACTTGGTAACTCTATCATATCACAAAAGACCTGTGAATGTGGTTCAAGACAAGAAGTTGATTTCCTTGACGTCATTCTTGATAATAAGTGTCGGAGAATAACAATGCCAAGATATAGAGTTTGTGAATGAGGAAGTCTCCTTTTACGACTTAGATATTCTGCATTCTATCACAGAGGAGAAGAGATATAATGTTATTCAATTGATGTCACTTTCTTAGGTATAATATTATATACAAGACCCTTCACGACATGGAGAAGCTTGGACAAAAGATTGGAATTTTTCTTCCATTTTTTTTAATGCGCCTTTCATTAGAAACATTGATTGGCATGACCTTTAGATTTAAAACAACCTTGCTATCCATATTTTGTGCCTTTTGAGACGTACAGCGACTGGGCTGCAAAACTCATAAGCAACCGTCAAGCCGTTATAGAACCAAAGAACTATTTATTACAACTTGGTCTAACTGAATATGAAGGTCCACTTTGGGACATGCTTATTTTACCTGAGAGCGAAGTAAAGGTTTGGTACCTTGCCCGGGTTCCAGAAGGACAATGGGTGTCCATACTTCAGACAATGAAGCCCCTCCGTGACTTCCTGACTCCGACATTCCATGGTCACCCAAAATCATCATCAAGGGCGGTAAATCATGGGGCTGCAATGAAACATTTTTTCTGACACTCCATCACATCAATACCGTTGTTTTCTAGCTGTTAATCTACTTTTTCATCTGGTCATACATACTTGTCTTCATTGTCATTTATGAAGCTTTAGAGGTTGTTATCCTGGTTATTTATTTTTGTATCCTTCCTAAAATTCGTCTACGTAAGCCTTACATGTATTGCAAAACAAAACTCTTCTCTTATTTCTCTGCTCTTGTTCGGTAGTCACCTTTATTAAAAGAAGAAAACTTTAATTTCAAACGTTCGAATAGTCCTAATTCCAATGCAATATTTAGGGATTTTAAAAGCATTCCACCAACGTGTCTATACCTTAACAGCCAATGTGGAATGTATCTTTCGTATCATTTCATCCATTTCCGATAATTTGGGCCCAACCAAAGGACTTGAAGGCCCCACCAAGTGGCCTATATGGTCGAGGCCCAGATAATGGAGAATGAGCACGTCCCAATCGTCGGAGGCTAGTTCCTGGTCCAAATGGCGAGTAACATTCCGATCAACCTAATGGGGGAACAAAAATCAAACTCAGGACATTATACGGTCCCTAAAGGCATTAACACATTGATTCGTACATCAGAAAAAAATGTCTCAGAGCTTACGATGGATACCCAAAATACAAGGGAAATCAACTCCAGCTAATAATGGTTGGCTTTGGATCAAACGGCTTTACGTCCAAGTGGATCGATCCATTTGAAAGGATTAAAGATTAACGGCAGCATAAAATATCGATATTTTGTAAACAAGCGAGTTCCGGGGAATTGTACTGTACATCTTGCGTATTAAAAAGTTTTCAACAATATGTGAATTGAAAAGAGAGGCGAATGGACTCAAAATTTACTGAGCCTACATTTGCAAGCCCAGATATCCATTGAAGTTTCATGAGGATACAAAATGTCGTATTTCAAGACGTATATATCAAGATATTTTCTCATTACTGGACATTTTAAACATATCTTCTTTGACGGCAATAGCTCGTCACAAAATCGTTACTGGAAGCTCGTGATCTCTAATTCGTTCATTTTTGTTCATTAGAATAGCTGGATTATGTAATGGCAGGTTTTTAAATGGACGAGATTGGAGACTCAATTATGAAAATTAAGCCTCCGGATTTAACATTTTCGAACTTCCTCTCAACACGAAAATGAATGGTGTAGCAAGAGGTCTCACAAGGTGGTGCAAGAGCAAAATATTTTACGTGCGGTTTCCAAGCAAAAGTTTTCAAAAATCAGAATGAGCCATACTACGTTGGAGATTCCTTTAGTAGTTAGTTTGGTAATAAAAAAGTTACTTTTCTATGTTTTTGAACGAGTGAAAAAATGGTGTCGGTAAAAATGTTGAAAGGATCAAGTGCTTTTTCTTTGATTGTATAATTTCAGATAAAAAACACAAACCAATGAATGATAAAGAGATCAGCTTACATTGACCTAAGAGTTTATTCATGGCTTGTAATCAAATCCAATGCCTAAAAATGACTGATCAGCTCACACATAGCAGAAAACGGCAAACCAATTGTTTCAATAGCATGCATGCAGACAATGGTACACCGTCATATTAAGTGGCCCGCCAATATATAAAGAGGCGCACCAAAATATACACTTGCAAATAAAACTATGAAGCGACACAAAACCCCAAAAAATTAAACCAAAAAATATGTTGATGCACAAAAAGATTGAAGTGGCATGGAAATACAGGAAAACGGCACACCAATATATTGACTTCTCAATTCATTTTGCTTGGGTGGGTAATTTTACCCAAATATGAATAAATTGAGATGAGCCGTTAAACACAATTGCATGTCCAGGGAAGTCTTTGGGTTCATTTGGGCATTTTCTGGGTCAAAAAGTGAGCAAATAAACTCGAGTTTTCGTGCATAAACAAGAATAGATTGCAACAAAACATGAAGTTTCGGCTGATATAAGATCTTGCTTCAACATGTAAAATGATAAGCAGTTTGTGTTTTGCTTTTGCGTGTATCATTTTGTAGATTAGAAGTGCCGCTTTCCCTTTTTGGCTTGTTAAGACACTTTTTGTGTGTTGATTTCCGTGTGTGTGCCATTTTAAAGTTTCCATGAGCCTATTTATCTTTTTCGTGATCCACATATGTGGTTATGTGTGTGTGTGTGCTTATTTTTACTTTTTATGTTCCAACTTCTATTTAACACTAAAAGCTAGTCTGCGTCCGTTAATGAAGGTAACTTCCGAGTTATTTTCGAGATTTAAACACACAAAAAGTGATTAATAGATAAAAAACAATATCCAACTGAATCGTATGCAGAATGACGTTTGAGACACCACATTTGCTGTCTCGCCCCTCGTATAACATACTTTTGAAGCGATAAAAGGGAAAGGTCTGATTTTGTTCTGAGGTGCATAGAAAACGAAATGGAAAAGAGAGGCTAACTAACCTCGGTGTAATCAGCGACGAAGAACGAAGTGGTTCCATCACTCCGTGAGAACGAGTCTGGAAACAATTTCAGCCAAATGTCATCTCCAAACATGTTGAGACGTCTGCCCGCTTGTTTCCATTGGTGAATCAGATTGTCTTCTTGGAGCACATTGGATCCAAAGTTCATAACCACATCCACAAATCCAGGAATCCCGCCGGTGGTAAGAGCCTGATTTTGAGGAAGAAAATGGGATAATGGAAATGCCATGTCACCACTTCCACCCCGGGTAGTATCAAAAAGTATCTTTTTTGACAGAAAAGGATTGGAAGACGCTATCTTTTCAGTCAAGAGAGCTCTACATGATTTGCTTGAAATGTGTGTTCAATTAGACCATACTGAAATGCTCTATGGAATCCATGGAAAAAATCCTTACGAACCAAATTCTTGATTGGGCTAAAACAACCAACCCTTTTGGACATTTTGGGATCAATAACGGCAAAACAGAGATTTAATGTAATACTTGCAAATATCAATAGTTTTGCAAGTGGGTGAATAGGCTATATTGCCGCTTGTGTGCTCTTTTCTCGAATAATATTTGCACTTGAATAGACTCTGAGCAAGTACTATATGACTTGCTTCAGTTATGTTTGCTATAACTCAATTACAAATTGAGGATCTAGGGCTATTCGTGCAAAATTGAAACTTTCTCTAAGTTTTTGTGGACTGATTTCGATTTCCTTTCGAAATATTTGCCAACGGTTTATATTGACCACGTCAATTTGCAGAATCGACCATGGTTTCCATAATGTCCATGTGCACATATCAGTGTGCACTTCAAAACTGTCTAACCCGGCATTGTTTGGCCAACTTTCTACAGACTCTTTCTGTTTAGTTGTAGTTCTATGGTGTTATTAACGAGGTATATCTCCCACAAGGGCCTCTTTTACAGACTTTTCATTTCTAATCTTTTGCTTTTGGATTAACCCGGGAGCTCCTAGATAGACATTTTTGTCTTGTATGCTTTTCATGCAACTCAGCTATTTAGCTTGAAGCACCTCAGTTAGGGTTCTCAGCCCAAGCAAAAAATGGCACGTCTAGACGATCAAAGATCAAGAGCGAATCTTGTAGCAACCCTGTGTTCGAGTCCTAGTCAGATAGGGTCACGTTTTGACACCTAATTAAACATTTTCGATGTTACTTCTGCACCCACTTTTCCTAAAGACAGGAGCCCTAGCTCGGGTCCTTTAACCTAAAAAGGTGCCTATCCGGTTCAAAACTTGTCAATACAGAGGAGTTGAAGGGTAAAGGTGTTAGAGCCCGGAGGGTGAGCCCATCCGGCATCGGGACGAGTCATTACATTGTTCATTTTCAAATTCCGATAGCAAGCACAGGTGACATTTCCTGTATCAGATCGCTCTCGGTCTGTGGGAGTGGTTAGAATCTAACGGCTTCTTTTTTGAGAAAAGGCCCGGGAGGAGATTCGAACCGGGAACCTCTCTCAAGCTTGGAAACTGCGTTAACCTCTACACTACGTCACCTCCCTTTTGATGACGACAAAGATAATGAGAAATCGCTTTTTGGAGAATGACAACAATTGGACAGGACGATGAAATGACTCATGAAATCATTCAGTTCGGAGTGGATGAGCCCAAATTTTATCGTGTGCACTTGAATACGTATTCACGGATCCGAAAATACATGACTATTTATTTTCAGCGACTCACGACTCATAACGGTGAAAATGATATTTCCCCTGTTCTTACTTCAAAAACATTCCCGATGTGGTAAATGAAAGCCCAATTTTGTTTGTCTTCAACTTAAGGAGTACGCGTCGTGGCTTCTTGTCACATGTTGCATGTCAATGAAATTGATGTAGGAATCACTACTGCATCTGAAGTTCACGGGAGGCAATTTGAAATTTCATCATGAACATTTGTTAGCACCATAATCATAACGGCATATTTGATTCAAATCGTAAAGTTGGCTCAATTATTGTGGAAAATATTGAACGTAATTGCATTCGGTAATCAAGAAAAAGTATTTGAATTGGGACGTTAGTTTCCAAACGAGCTGTTGAAAACAAAAGCAGTTAACGAGCATGGCTGATATTGTTTTCCTTTAAGCATGAATGTACGTTACCCCTCTGCAAACACTATGCCCATTGTCGTGAACTTTGGCACATCTTTACAATTGTAGGTTATTTACAGTCTCGTCTATCTCGTCATTCAAAAGTAGGGAAAGTTTTTGATGGCCAAATCAACCCAAGGATGCCTTCACAATTGGCCGGAGATGCTAGAGATGAAAATTGTCAAATCAAATTGAAGCCAAACTTTTACGTGCGTATGTTGTATTCAAAACATGATAAACAAGTTTTTGCTCAACCGAATGTTTGCGTGAAAAATATGAGCTCTTCCCAAACAGTAGTTCGGGATCAATTAATGGGTACACTTTGTAACATAAGTCAAGGACACTAGAGCTTAAAGAGTCTCTGCATAAGTACATCAAGTACCGGAATCCCCTAAAGCCGTTAGAATGTTAAAAGGTTTAGATAGAGACTTTAAGGGTTTTTAATATCGTATTAGGCTAGGTTGGGTTAGGTAGGGTAAGGTTACTTTAGGTTTTATTGGGTCAGGTTAAGATTTAAAAAGTAGCACCGCCAACTAATCGGTGGAGAATAACGTTTACCAGCTCAACCTCGTGGCCTGCTCCTTGGCCATTCTTTGGGCCATAGATTTCTAGACACTGGATGTCGGACGACCGACCACTCGGCTGGTAAAACAGTACAATGGATGGTCTCCTGGGAATTGATTACTAACCGGTTTATTGTACTGTTTAGCCAACCGAGTGCTCAGTGGTCGGTTGTCCGACATCCAGTGTCAAGAAATCTATGGCCGGGCCTTGCAAAAAGACGAAAAACACCTCTAGTGGGTTTTCTTTTCTGTTTTGGTAAAAACACTCTTCAAGCATGTTTTCTTTTCCGTTGAGTCATAGACCACTGGATACAAGGTTGAGGTGAGAGAATCCCTCCTACCCCCTTGCTTTTCAACTTTGTGGGTGGCTTGTTTTACCATAGAAAAAGTAACATACAAGATTAAAAATTGACTTTGTTGTGTTTTTTACTGCAGCTGAATCGGTAACCAGTGGACAGTGCAACTTTAGCTGATGGAAAGCAGGCAGCGCCTCTACAATCAGAAATCGAACTATACCCTAGCAACCGGTCAGCTGACATTCATTCGCTCTGAAAACTAGTCCGCCTGGCTAGTTTTCATCGCACTCGCTAGGAGTTGCTTCCTCTATGGTTTTACTATCCAAGGGTGCACCCATAGAAAACCGATGGGTGCACCACCTACCGAAAGCTAGAGAACAAGAATCTTAGTTAATTGATAATGACGACCTGAATAGTGAGTAGATCTGATCTTTGGCCCCTGCAATTCATCGGATTGCACTTTTCCGAACACTTCTCGGGCTTGGATGGATGTCGAGTGACCGATACTTTCCACTCCTTATCAGGACATTAGACAATAGCATATTTTTGTTGGTAGGCTTTGTTTCGCCATGATTTGCTTCGGAACTGAGGTGCCTAATTATGAGATTGTGGTTCCGAATTGATTGGTCATCAATTCTTCATCCGATAAATGGCAGCGATTTTCCTTTGTGGCCCCAACCAACCTGTTGAATCCGATACCGATGAATGTATTCATTCCAGTCACGAGGGATATTTTTGGGCCTAAACCTTGGTTTATATGAGATTCATGTCTATCAGTTCAAGCCATTCGATAGTTTCTGTTTTAAGGACGGCCTTTATGGTGCATGGTCGTACCGTTCGGGAACATCGTAACAAGGAATAGCGTTGCTTTCGAGTAAACTGATATTAAAACACAACAAGAAAGAGCTCTAATACAATTGAAAGAGCTTTTGACAACATATTTCAGAGTGAATAACTTACGAATGGACTGAGGCATGGACACCGTATAATTAATCCTGAACGATCGTTTGCTTCCAGAGGCATCAAGTTTTGTAGCTGAACTTATTTGTTGGAAAAAAGTGTCGTACTTTTATGGAAACTTTGTAAACCCTATTAAAAGTACGTTTTCAAGCATTTGGGAGCTTTCTCTTCCACATAAAAACCTCACTTCTCCTCTTTTGTGATATCCACTGTTTGTCCGGTTAGTGGGATTTATAAACTCGCTTTAAGGGGGCATTTAAAAGGTGTACTCTCATTGGTAAGAGACATCAAGATCTAAGTACTTTCAGGACTAAGCCTGCTTGATCCCACTCTAACTTTGCATGAGTAAGTTCTTGTAGCAAAAGTAGTAAAAGCTGAACTACCTTAATCCGGGGTAAAGTGACAGTCGGGGGCGTGGCTTGGGCTACAAAACAGGCTGCTCGCCCTTGAGACACTTGTTCGTTCAAGAAGTCGAGCTTGGGCCGTTCCTCAACGGAACCGTAATCGATGTTAACTTCGTGTCTAAGCACATCATGGGCCAGTACAAAATCCGCTCTGAGAGCGTCTATCAGAACTATCACGAGCTGACCGACTTTCCGTCGAGTCCATTCTTGTCGGAGGGTCGCACTGAAAGATCGAACCGAAGAAGGAGGAAATAATAAAACGTCCGATTCATTGGGTTTATTTGTCTCATCTGTGGATTAACCGTGACGAACGTGCCCGGTGAAGTGAGCCATTCAACACACGTAGCATGAATGATTGACGATGCTCTCATACCGTACCTGATGTTCTGATCTTGGGCTCCTAACAAAATGTCCTCTTTTCGAGCCGTTCCCGGGACCGAGATTTTGGGTGGGAAAAATCCCAGTAAGAAGATCACCACGGAGACAACATGGATCCAGTGCAGCGTGCACAGCCCAAACCCGGAGCCAACCATTTTGTCTGGGGCTAGAAGCTTTCAGCAAGAAGTACACGCACACACGTTCGCTTAAAAAGTCGTCGCGAGAAGGGGGCCTTTTTTGTTCATCTACCATTTAACAACCATCGATCGATCCTTCCTGCTAGACACGAGCACACAACCATCGAACCATGGCGGACAAGGACAGTTTGGGGCGGGACGATTTGACGGAGAAGAGATGTGTGATGTACGGTCGGCCTTTTCCTAACAACCATTTTTAACCAAAGCTTCATCTCAGGAGCACACAACCCAAACCATATTTAAAACAACCATCAGTCATGAAGACTCAACCATTCCATGGCTGTAAGAAGAGAAGCGGGTGGGTTATTAGACGAATCATCATCATCATCATCGTACAGTATACACTACGTTTAACGTGGCAACAAAGGTCACTCAACAAACATGAAATAATCAAATTGGGGGATGGGTATTTCTTGCAAGAGAACCAATTTATTGTCGATACAAGAGGGATTGATTTCCGTTTTTTCAACAGCAAATTCCAAGAGGGCTCATGGGGAGACGGGGCTTGATCGGGTGCAATGAATCAATGAAACGACGTGGGTATTTGTTCCAAGCCGCCCCGGACAAATTGGGGCGACCCTGGGAAACGGACTTGCATTTCCGAGAGCAGAACCATGGTTAGCGGGCACAATTTTGACAAGGGAGTGGGGATCCAAATGAAAGCAAGAGATCTGTTCGAAATAGATTGGGTGCTACTAAATGTGGTAGATTGTGACAATGCCGCTCAATCATCGGAGCTGTTGTTGCTGTGCTGACGCCAAGCAGTGATCAGTAACGATCCCGACGAGATCCTCCTCCTCCTCCAAAGCGATCTCGGTCCCGTCCGCCTCCTCCGCCTCCGCCGCCAAAACGGTTTCTTCCTCCAGGACTAGGGGGTCGTTTGTACCCATATTTGGATTCGCCGCAATCGCGCGAAAAGTGCCCACGATCTCCACATTGGTAGCATCTCATATTGGGATCAAACCCTCGCCGTCCATGACCCTTTGTGCGAGCGCGAGCAAACGAGACTCGGATTCGGCGCCCTTCGATATCCACACCATCCGCCATTCGAGCGGCCTCTTCCGCATCGTCCTTGTGACGGTAGACGACAAAAGCGAAGCAGGGCACGGATCGAGCCATCCAGATCTCTTTCAGCGGACCGTACTTGCCAAAGATCTTCTCCAGGTCTCGCTTGGAGGCATTGGCCTCGAGATCAGCCACGTGGAGGCGATGGCCCTCATCCGATGGGCTTCGACGACGTCGATCCTGGCTGCGAGAACGACTACGACGGCGACGATCTCGGCTGCGAGAGCCTGAGCCGCGTTTATCTCGACTAGCAGATCGGGATCGGGTTCGGCGACGGCTCCGGGATCGACTTCGCGATGGGGATCGCTTGCGGGATCGGGATCTCGATTTGGATTTCGACTTGGACTTGGAACGGGAGCGGGACCGAGACCGGGACTTGGCACGCTTGGCACGAGAATCTTCCTTGGGCGATCTGGACTTGGATCGCGACCGCTTGGAGGCCTTTGAATCAACACTGGCCGAACGGGGACTCCGACTTTGGGAGCGGGTGGTCTTACCTTCCTTGGGCTTGAGTGGACTGGGACTACGGCTGGCCGTGGGACTACGCCTCTTGGGGGACGGGCTGCGGCTGTCACCACTCCGACTGCGGCTACGGCTCCGACTGCGGCTGGGCGATCCCATGCTGGTGACCCAATCCACTGAAGTTCTCCTCTCTTCTTATGTTTTTTATGCGATAGTCGATCTAGAATCAGGTCGGTTCAGAGTCAGCTCAGTTAGTTCGGGTCTTCGATAATAAAAGGGTCTCCTCGCTCTTATCTCGGGCTTCAACTAGAGTTACTTTAGTCTCGGGCTTCAACAAGCAAGGACAGCCAATCTGCATGTGTGCTCCTCGACATTAAGGACGTTAAAGTCTATTCGTGGCTCGTTTCCACGTCGGCAAACAGATGCGCAAATGAAAGCATGTCATCAATAATTCAAACAACGTCAGGTAGAATTGACTGAGGGGGGGCCCGACACACACTAACTCGACTTTCCAAATGATGGATGAGTCAATTGAAATCATTCTCAAGCTTCCAAACTGTCAGGAATCCATCCTTGAATTTCTATCTAGAGGAGGCTGTTAATGTTGTTATTAGATTTTCAAAGGAATGGGTGCAGTCTCCAACATTCAAACTTTAAATCGTTATTTTTCCAAGATCTGGCAAAACAAGTTTCAAGTTCTGAAAGCCTGTGGGGACGAAATGCAGTATCGTTACGCAAAGCCATGTTTTCCATGGCCCCCCAAATTCAAATTGACCCAAGTCCTGTCCATGATAAGGCAATTCAATCCTTTTCAAGCTCTCAATTGGCCGATTTGGGCCGCCATCTGAGATTGGCGAGTGACGCCCTTTGATGGACGGTTCCAGGATAGTTTCGCTAATGACCCCCGTCGTTGATGACACGATTTAGGCACAGCGGAACAAGGGCTCATGTGATTCAAGTCTGAATCCATAGGTCTCACCTCAGGTTAACGCATCCCCCACCTCAAATCCGCCTGTAAATTCACGATTCCACCCGAAAATTGAATATGAACGAAGGACTCGTGATCGGATGGCTTGACTTGCTTGATTCACTCCATTGGGAACAGTGATGCCAGGCCCAAACTATTGATTATCATCTGATTTGGCCAAATCTTGGGAAAGACGCGTGAAACCAGCTCTAATAACCGTCTTCTCTTGAAGAAATTATAACCAATAGCCTTGAACTGCAAGTGGGGGCATTAAGAGCGAAGAAAGCGTGTGATTTGCGTGTTTGGGAGGGAGAAGTGGAGTTACGGGACAATATTTTTGGTGGCGTTTCCTGTCTTTTGGCTAGCCTGGACGTTTCGAGGCTTTGTAGGGGAGATCCTGATGCCACTTCGACAATCTCCGATGCGACGCAGGGTGACGAGATAGGAGCCCCTTTGCGTGGCAGATTAAGTCGAACCAATAGATGCTTGTGCCACGAATTATTGCTTGTTGACAATATATTTCATGACAGGTTGAATCGGCTAGTTTTATCTAATCATATATGGGCTTTAAAGGGTAATGCCTCTGATATAATTTTGCCTGTTTGTGATATATTTGTAGTCACGCTGGTGACTGGAACACCATTAATTTTAAATTCTGATCCTTGCTTATTACTACACTACTACACGTACAATCGTAAATTCTAGTAGTCCATGATCAGAATAGGCATTAAAAGACCAAAGTTTATTCTTGACGTGATTCAAAGTTAGTCGTTGTGAAGGTTGGGACCTAAGAAATTTGCAAATTCAAGAGACACACGATTTTTTTCTTCAACGAAAAAACGTGATGTATAATATTTCTGTAATTTCGGTCAAAAGGACAAAAAAAGGCGATTGTTCTTGCCTTCAAGAAAATATACGCTACGACCAAGTTGTATCTGTTGTTGTTGGAAAAAGGGGATGTTACTCTCCTCTGCCTCAATAAATAAACAATAACAAACCCTGGCTGTGGCAGGCATGAGGAGACATCATCTTCCACTTATGTTACTATCAGTAAGCAATTGATTTCTCAATTAAAAGCAGCAATTGACCGAACAAATTAAATGCAAGAACTTAACTTTTGATTTTATTTGATCCAGAATGTGGCTTTCAAGCGCTTTCTAGAAAGTGCGCCAAAAGTGCTCAATACATTAATTGCTACTTTTTATTAAAGATTTGCTATTTTGACTCGAAAAGGGCTGCTGTCAACCATGGAGTTAACGACGATTCAAGGTAGTTACTTGTCTTAAATTTTAAATGGCTAATATTTACACAACCTATCGGGAAAACATTCGCAAAAAACAAAAACAAAATTATCCCATAAACTAAAGGGTTTGTGGTTGAAGCAAAATTCCACACGATCCACTTTGCTTATAAGTGATCATTACTAATTGCGTGGTCATTGCGTAATTATTTATTTATTTATTAACTATAATAATCGCGTAATAAACACGTGGGTGTTATGATCTAGGATTCAGACTGATCAAAATTTGGCAATGCTAAACAAGAAGAACCACCCAAGTCCATACACTAACTTTGGAAGAACTAAAAAGGACTCGAGTACGGAATCGTAAAAAAAAGTATTCAATTTTTATTAGAATTTTGCAAGGCGAGTCTTTTTGCTAGACTTGACTCTAGTAACAGTAAATGGAACTTTGAAGGAACCTGTATGAGGAGATAAATAGTACTTCATTATTTTGACTAGCCTGGATGGCGTAGGCCTCAAAACAATATACAGCAGCTTTCCCATTCCCACATTGTTCATTGTTCTTGTCTGCCTTATTTGGCAATAGCTCAAGCTTTTCCTTAAAACGCAACCAGAATCCCAATACTTGACAGACAAAAAGAGCAAACATTAAACTGCCTCCCTTTTTTAGCCCATGTCTCTCAACCAATAAAAATAGCTAAGGTAAAGCACCCAGAGTAACAAACAATATTTGATCTAAAAACCTGCATGGTTTAGGCCATTCATTTGGGAGCGAGGAGACATTTACTAGTGCTTTTGATTTTAAAGATTTTGAGATGATGAAATATCTTGAAACCTTTGCTCATTAGTCCAAAATTCAGTAAATTTTGTTTCATGTTGTGATTCTAAGTTTCTTTTTGCAATTTAAACATGTTAATATTTTTGGGTAAGAAGATTTTTTTGCTCTGAAAAAGAATCATTTCGTGCTTTAATTTGAACCTAAAAAAGACTTTTTTTCTCCGAGCCCCAATTATAAGAGTAAAATTCAGAACACTACTGATATCCATTTCAGACTTAGGCAGTGAGTTGAATATAGTCGATGTAATTGAATATTGGAATCGAAAACAGTCAAACTTTGATTTACCGAATCTCGATTAAAAGATAGATTTCGATTGAATGCTGTTCTCCGCTGACGGACAAAATCATTAAATCAATGTTCGACTGTACCCGCATTATGTTCTTCTTCAAACGAGACTGGCCACGGACTTCTAGAAATATGGACTGCGAACGAGCTTGCCGGAAATCGGCCTGCTCTTGGTCAAAGCCACTCTGAGCCACTTTTCGAATAAAAGTAATAAAATAAAAAACTTAGATGTCTTCAATTAAAGGTAGGTCAATTTTATATCATTTACATACAAAGTCGATCGTTTCAAAGTCATGTTGTCAAAAGCTTATGTAGCTGACCAAGAGCAAGCCGAAAATTCAAATTTTATGTAGTGTTTACTACATAACTTTGAACATGTCTCCTGAGTTCTCTAAGCATAGGTTTGGGCTCAAACTTGGCTGAATTCATCTATACAACAAGATCTTGTGGTCGTATGAAGTGCTTGTTTGGAATAAGATGAGCGGTTTAGTATATTTTTGATTCCGTTTGCATTCCATATCTCTAGAAGTCCGTGGACTGGCCCATATGGGGACGTTTAGGCAATTGCTTGCGCAAGCTCTGGCAGGTTCGTCTGTTTGCTGGTACCAGATTCAGTGATGCAAGTTTGGGGCTTCAAATACGTTTTTGAGAAGCTGACCCTTCTTTCGCAGTGCTATATGAGGAAAGGTCAGCTTCGATAAAACCAGTTTGAAACGTCAATTTTGCATCACTGGCATTGGCAGGCAAATTTTTTTGTTGGTACCAGCGCTTGCCTAAATGTCCGAATAGCTACGTATAATGGTTGAACTGCACAGTATTTGAAAAAGGTACGAAAGGCGCTTGATACTGTACGAGTACGTTTTCAAAAGCATCCATGAGCTTTGTCCCAACCCAGGTTTTAGGGTCTATTCTAGTGACCGTAGAAGCTTAATGTGCGTTTTGAGAGCACCTTCAAGCCAGCGAGAATCAAGATTAGTTTGAACAAGTCAATATCTCTTCTTTCTCCTTCATTGTTGACCATTTCATTTGCTTCATTTGCTGCCCTCAAACAAGTTTTTGTCTAAAATCCCTGATAATCAGGTCAAGAAAAAATGTGTTCAAAAAGACCAAAAATAGTTGTAAAACACTTCGTTGAAATGCTCCCAAAATGTTGAAAAAAACGTTTAAGCACAAGGGATTTTTTTCAGCTTTTTGTATTGGGGGTGGTAACGTTGGGCCTCTCTGTGCCAAGGAAGTTAGCCATGATTTTTGGCGGACTTTCTTACCGCTATTGGGAATGGAATTCAGTAGTTCAAGCTGGAAAACTTATTCATTTAAATTAACTTTTATTTTCATGTTATTTGCTCGAATGCCAAAAGATGCAAATCAGGATCAAAATACAAAAAAAAATAGAACAATCATGCCAAGTTTCAATATCAGTGTTCGGCATTGACATATTTGACAAGAAAAAGGTACGGTTTCAAGGTAGTTTAAACAAAAATCGCCAATTTTGCTGAATTTTGGACAAAGCCACAGAGAGAAGAGATTATGACTTCTTCGATGTTCATGGGGTAACATCTTTGGACCTGTTCAACCTTTTGCAAATCTGCTGAGCTAATTGGGGCCCAACTGAGCGAGGCATATTTTTATGCGAACTAAACCATCGTCATGAGAGAACCACACCCTGATCCCAAAGAGGGACTCTAGGCTCCAACAAGTTGCAACAGACTTGGAACCGGCGCCGTAAGCGCATGCTATTCTCTGTATATAAAGCAATGTTTATCTATGTATAAAAGGCAGTCTACGTCTTATCACCGAGACCAACCGTTGTTTTATTTCTAGGTAATACATGGCAACCGTGATCTAGGTTGACCAATACATATTCAAGATATGGCTGAACAATGGACTTGTACGGAGTTAGCATCGTGATTCTATCTCTGGACTTAAACGTTCGATATATCCAACCACATGTTTGAAAAGCCTTACCAACTTTCAACTGGATATGCTCATCGAACTTTCCATTACCTTGGAGGACTACACCTAAATCCTTCATGGATGAGACCTGCTCAATGTCCTTACCTTCATCATCTAATAGTGGAGTGTCTAATGGCGTCGACCCAAAGGTCATTGACGGATTTCTTCCATTCAAGGCCATGTTACTCGCAGCAACCCAGGAATAAATTTGGTCTAGGACCTTTGCCAGACAACCAGAATCCTGACCATTCCTACCAACTACCAATTTTGTATCATCGGCATAAGAAGAGATACTGACTTGACATCATGTATGTCACTAAGGATCCCTCAACCTTAACTAATTGTTTCCTACCACAAATGAAACTTCTTAGCCAATTGAGAACCTTGCCTTGGATCCCAATCTCATGGAGCCTGTTAACTAAAAGGCCATGATCTACCTTGTCAAAGGCCTTGGCAAAGTCGAGATAAACTACATCGACTGATTCATGGCTCTCCAGTCCCTCAATAACCTGCTCTATATGCTCAATCAGTTGGGTAACCGTGCTAAAATGTGCTCGGAACCCTGCTGGCTAGGAGGAAGGACTTCATGTATATCAAGAAATTCAACAAGTTTGAACTTCATGATCTTCTCAAACACCCTTTGCAATATTCGAAGGGCGAGAAATTGGCCTGTAGTTACTGGGAGTGACTTATCCCCCCTTTGAAAATTGGAACAACATGAATTACCTTCAGAGAAGAGGGGAACTTGCCCTGGTCCAAGATGCAACGCATCAAGTACGAGAAAACAGGAGCAAGAACCTGTGAGCATCTCATCAGAAACTGAGATGTCACTCCATCAGGGCCAGGGGAGCTCGAGAGTCTCAAGTCCCTGATGGCCTCTAAAGCATCCTGATCTGCGACTACAAGATCATCTAAATGCTCAGCTTGACAAGCCTTGCCAGTCCCAACAAACTCATCAATAGAGCAATGGACTGTTGCTCCTAAACTCAGTGGAGTTGAAAACACACTAGAGAACTGATCTCCAAGTATGTTGGCCATAGTCCCTACATTGTCTATGGCTTCCCCATCGGCCTCAAAAGGCCCTACAGGGTGTTTGATCTTTCTCTTAGAGTTTGCGTAAAAGAAAAACGCCTTCGGATTCGACCTCACCTCTTGAACAACTCTACTTTCCTTGTTCTAATGATCTGTCGCAATGGAGCCTTAATTCTACCTTGGATTAAATCCAACTTTCTTTGAAGGCTAGCCACAACTACTGGATTCAAAGTGCTCTGGAGCCTTTTTGCTAGTTTGCATCTCTTTTTGAAACAATTCTTCTATACTTCGGAATTTTAGAATGTGCCCCGCCCTGTGAAACACATTCAAAGATTGCTAGACTGGAACAGACGTCCTCAAAAACTAGAATCATTTTGTCTAAGGCTACATCTATGGACGATTCCTTTTTCAGCGATGAAATGAGATCAAGCTCCCCTAACCTTTCTATAATCAACGGCCAATGTTCATCTTTGAACTTGAACTTAGCCAGACCGACCTTTTTGGCCGGTCTTACTCTAGAGCACGCCGGCTTTGAGTAATGGTCGACCCCAACTCGAGAACATGATGATCTGACAGATTACTAGGTGTCACATGGACATACTGGATCAGATCAGGGTCATTGGAAAAAAAACAAGTCAAGAACGCTATTCTCTCTAGTGGCTACACCAACGTGCTGGGAGAAATTGCGCAAGATCGCGAATTCTTCCAGCTTTTCGAACGACTGAGACGTCGATTTCGAAATGGGAATATACCCATCTGGACTCGCCTCCCACTCTACAACGCTAGCCGGAAAATTGAAGTCCCCTACAAAGAAAACCTTTGAGCAAACTGACTGGTCCAACTCATTTCCTATGAATTTGAGAGCTGACAAGAACGAGCTTACTGAATAAGAGGGGGCCTATATATTGTCACAATGGACAAATCAAGACCTTGAAGATGACAAACTAAGACCTCTACTTCTCCATTAGACATTTTTACATGACTAGTGTGCAGGTCATTTCTAACATATAGACATACGCCCCCATGCGGAAAAATGGGATTGTCAGGGCGTACTCTATCACATCGAACTAAATTGAAACCAACCATGGCCAGCTCTTCATCTAAGACCCTGGTCGAAGCCAAGTTTCTGTCATGGAAATGAACGAGACCTGCCTATCTAAAGCTAGTTCCTCAAGAACCTTGATCTTTGTGCTGTCTTTTTTGGAAATAAGACAATGCACATTCAAATAAAGCCCTTTTATGGGCAGATAGCCCTTCGATGGACTAGAGCTATCAAATCTTTGACTAGGCTCTCTTACCTTAAAAAATCATGTTTTTGGACAAAACTAACCTTAGGTGGAGGATAAGAGACCTTTGAGGAGAGGGTAAAAGGGGAGAAGAAGAGGGAGAAGGAACTCTGGCCGCCACCTGAGCATACGTTCTAAGAGATGCTGGGGGCTCATGGCGACCAGAGGGGGCTTAGGGCTACAAAGTTTGGGCAGAAGAGAGGTTAAAGGAATTGAGGGTGAGGTTGTAGGAGAGGGAGGGGAAACAGGGGAGGGAAATAGGGAAGGAGAGAGGAAAGGTGTGGGGTAAGTCTGTTGAGGAGACTTGACAATGAGGTTGAGACAACTGCTGTCTCTTCCTCCTAGTGCCCCTGAGATGGGCCTTTGTGCATTTGAAATTGAGGCATACCTTATTGCATTTCTGTCGTCGCATTTCTGGACATCGCAATTTCGAGAGCATTCCCTACTATGCTCTTTTTGACTTCTATGACCTCTTTGACTACAAGGGGCGTTTGAATCAAATCAAGAGTGTCGTGACTGTGTCCCTTTTGGCAATTTTTTTTTGGTGCGGACTTCCTTACCGCTACCGGGATTGGAATCCCAGCAGTTCAAGACGAGAAGATTATTTATTTTACTTGACTTTTATTTATATGTATTATTTGATCGACCAACGAATTGGAGTTGGCTGATCTGGCTAATCCTTGAATATAAGGTTGATCCGGAATTTTAGTCAAAAACTTGTCCAAGTCTGACTTAAATCTTGCTACTGGATCAACCCTACATAAACCCTACGAATATTTGAGGGCAGCAAATTGAACAATGAAGGAGCCCGAGAAAGAAGAGAGTTGGACTTCATTGTTTTAACTAGCCTGGATTCTCGAGGGCTTGAAGGTGCTCTCAAAACGCACATTAAGCCTCTACGGTCACTACAATTGACCCTTAATCCTGGGTTGGGACAAAGCTCATGAAGGCTTTTGAAAACGTACAATATCAATTGCTTCAATCTTTTGCAAAATTTGAGTAATTTTGTCATTTTTTGCTTTTAAACAGGTTTATATCTTTACGTTTGAGAAATGTTTTTCTTGAGAAATTAAGCCATCAAAAACATTTATTTTTCCGAGCCCTGGTCGTGACTCTCAAGTCCCCAGATGACGTGCTCCAAATCATGAACAACTGGAATTTGGACGGGGACGCTTGGTTTGGGAATTTGCTTTTCGCGATTGAGTTAACGCATTATGTTCTTCTTCAAATGAGAATGATCCCAGGCTACAACAATTACTCGTTTCAATTTTCAGCTTGATCGAGCGACTGGATCAAAAGTTATGCCGTCTCAAAAGGCACTACAAAGTTCTTCAATGAATGAACGAACTAGCCCTCTTGTGGTAATTGATTACCAGAAGAGGGCTAAGTCATTCATTCTGTGCTCTGTTATGTGCTGCACTTTGAGAGGGCATAACTTTTGACCCAGTCGTTTGATTGAGCTGACATTTGAAATACACAATCGCAGGGATCTGGGGCCAGCCTTATTTGAAGAAGAATTTAATTCATTCACTCGAATTGGAGTTGCTAAGTTTCAACCTTACCATCCCCGCCCATACTCCAGTGGTTCATGTCCAAATGCTCAATCAGTTGGTTAACTGTGTTAAAATACGCTCGGAAATCCTTTGCTGGCTAGGAGAAAGGACATCATGGACTTCAAGAAGTTTTGCAAATTTGAACTTCATGTTCTTATCAAACGCCTTAACAATATGTGAGAGAAAAGGGCCTTAGTAGCTTTTGTGAACAATCAGCAATCTTTGTTTATGCCCGACAAACCCAGTCTAGGCAATCCCGACATATCAGTATGTCAGCCTGAACTGGGACGTTTCCCTTGAGTGTTTCTACAATCTTGATGAAAATTACAATTTGAGCCCCATGTAAGCCGCATGAACTTTTTCTTTTTGCACGCTTTTCAGTTCAGTCTCTGGCAGCACTGTTTTGGGTGAGCCAAGCAACATTTAGTCTGGCCAACCCAAGAGTTAGCCCAAATGCTCGATCAAAAAAAGCGCTTTGACAATTCGCTCTATCCCATTTAATGTAATGTGCCAAATGAGAAAATGGCAAAGGGTTTCATTTGAGCTTTCTATTCAGATTTGGGATTCCTGTCAACGATTAAGATCTGCACCGCACTATTCTGATCACTCAATCAATAACCGCGGTTATAGTTTTTGCAAGGAATTTGGTCATATCTTTTAAAGATGCTAAATAATTGGAAGCAGAACTAAATGTATGAAATGAATTTGCAAAATGATTGAAATGATCAAGAATTTATAAGTAAAGCTATGGAGTTTCTTCAGTAATGAGAACACGGGATTAGATGCCAACTTTGGGTACCGCTTTTATGTAAAGTGTCAACTGCTTATCTCAATGACACCTTAAGTTTTGAGTGGCAACCTTTCCCTCAATTGACAATTTAGTGGCCACTTTCTTCCCTCCCCTCATGACATCTCTTGACTGAAGAGGCATTTATTGTAGCAACTTTGTTTTGAAATTAGCCTTAAATATCATCAAAAACTGCCAATTTATCAAACCAAAGACATTTCTGCAAAAAATGGCGTGCCCAATGTGTGTTTCTGTCAACATTTTTCTCTTTTCAACGTTCCAACCCAGGAACTAGGGTCAATTCTAGTGAGTGTAGAGGCTTAATGTGCGTTTTGAGAGCATCTTCAAGCCCTCGAGAATCTAGGCTAGTTCAAACAAGGAAGTCCACTTCTCTTCTACCTCGGGCTCCTTCATTGTTTGATTTGCTTCCCTCTAATATTCGTAGGGAATATGTAGGCCTTATTGATCCAGTAGCATCTTTCAAGTCAGACTTGGACAAATTTTTAGATAGCATTCCAGATCAACCCTGGATTCAAGGACTAGCTCGGTCTGCCAACTCAAATTCGTTGGTAGACCAAATATCATATAAAGATTGAAAGGTAATAAATAGACGAATTATAGCCTTTAATTTTAATAGTACTGGGGATTACATTCCCTGTAGTGATTAGAAAAGCCCGTGAAAAAACAAACCAAAAAAGACCTGATTGGTAGACCAAATGTTATATAAAGATTGAAAGGTAATAAAGAGAAGAATTATAACCCATCATTTTAATAGTACTGGAGATTACATTGCCTGTAGCATTTAGGAAAGCTCGTGAAAAACCAGACCCAAAGAATTAGTTTTTTTGGCGTTATTATATGGATACTTCATAAGGTCAAGCTACTTTTCTCTTGAGAATGTATACCCAATATGTGTTAGGCATAGCACTGGGTTGGACATTAAAATCTTTCATTTTCACTTGAAATGATATCTTTCGAGCATGAATCAGTTCAGTTACAAAACTTACTAATCATAATAGCTTAGATAGGTTGTAAGATAGCCATGACTTTTTTTTCTTTTTTGAACTCTTCGCGGATAACATGAACAAGGACCTCAAAGACCCTCAATAGTAATGAGTCCTGTAGTTTTGCGTTTTGGTATCCATGACATGAGAGCAACCTTTTTCATAGATGTTCGAAAAATGAAAACAGGATGATTGTGTTAATCAATTATCCGCCATCTATATAACATATGATTATAAATTGTTCGTTCTTAAGTTATTTCGTCAAATATTTATGCTTCTGACCAAAAGGACGTCAAAGAATCACATGAAAAATTACAATTAATGAATGACTGTCAATACCTCTCCTGAATTCTGATTCTATGGACCTGATTTTTGTTCTTAGTAAATGCTAATTTTGCAAAAGAGGAATGATTCATGCAATGCGATTTTTTCAATTGTAAGTCTATATCTGTTTTGAGTGCGCGGACACCACTTTGTTCCATTATGATAAATCTTTTTCGTCTAGTGGCATCTTTTTGGCAACTTTCTTCATCATCTTACTTGTACTATGACCGCATCCAGGGTCATAAAGAGGAATAGAAAAGAAATATGACAGAGACTTTACTTGATAAACCAATCCATAAAGGTATGTTAGGTATCAATTGCATTATTCGAGAGTAGCATTCATTCTATGGGATCGGGGGCAATATGTCGGATTCGAATAACGAAATTTCAATTCGGATCAGATGGTAGACCCTCTTGGATCTGCAACAAATACTTCAGAAGATCTTTTTTAATTCCCATTTTCAGACTCATTGCCTGCCATTGGAATGGGGGTTGAATGGCTTATTTGCATTGGCGACAGGAATATGAATTGTGGTTCGTTTCTTCTATCGGGAATAAGCTAATCGTCTTTTTGTTAAAGGCGATAAATTAGTCGTGCGTTTCCACTTTCCCATTGTTTTCATTGTTCATTTCTTTATGGAACGATATTTAGAGACAATGTCAGGCTAGGAATCATTTTTTCCGAGCTCCATCATTCAATTCCCAATCAGAATCCACATTGCATAGATCCCAACCATTTCCTCTTTGACCTTTATCTATTTGCGTCTCCAAACCTGAACCGCCACCTGGTGGTGAAATCTCCTCGTGTTATTTAGGATTTTTCTCCTGATCGACAGCTAACATTAAGCGCCCTCGCCAACCAAAGTGTGACCTGATGCGGGTCACGGAGTTGATTGAGGACGACGGATTATAAAGGGATATAACGGACCAACTGAACTTTAGAAACAAGAGGATTTTGTGGGAGCCGAGTGAAATTGAGTACTATCCTAAGCTAGTCTAAATGCAATTTTCAAGAAATATCTTTGTTCAGATTACTTTTGCTTTGTATTTCAGAGATGAAAAGCATAGCCCATTAGTGTGTTTCATTTTTCTCATTGGATATATATTCTGAGAATTACTGGCCACATCTCACCCACAACATTGTCCATTGGACCAATCAGCGCTTGAAGTTCGGGGGCTCAGTTCCGTATTGGTCGGTACCTGGTCAGAAATGTGTTTTCCTTGTGCAGGGCTTGTGTCGTAGCAGGCCCGAGTTGCTGTTGCCTTTGTAGAGCGTGACTAAGTTCAACCTTTCTTATGAATTTTTGTAACCAAATCCAGCGCAATGGCAAGCTTGTTGGTAAAGATTATTTGGTGATCAGCTCAATGGTAAACAAAAGTCTCATCCAACTTAATATAATTAAGGTTTCCAATTGAAACGTGAAGATGTGAGTGCGGATTTGTGAATATCCCATGACTTTCTTTACCAAAGTCAGCCTGGTCAGCCAGGCTAGCCTGAATTGTTACCGAGCCATGGTCGACTTTACCTCGTGCTTTCTTAAAAAGGGCAGGGACGCCAACTTTGATAGCCGGTCTGACTTTGGCCAAGGAATTGACTTTCTAATTTAGAGCAAAACTCGAATAATTAATAGTCCATGGCTAAAAGATTCAAATTGCTCAATTTACAACTATTTTTCACTTGCTTTACCCTGCATGTTTTTAATTGTGCAGATTAGCGCTGAAATTTATTTTCCATGAAGTATTGATCGCTTGATCAGCACATTTTAACCTCAATTTTTAGTTTGACTAGTCAAACCAAAATCCTTACTTTTCTATGGATTTTTTGACATCCTAACCTTGATTGATACAAAAGTATGATAGTCATTGACTTCAGATTAGGAATGTTTCATCCACATTTTGTGATTCTTATTTGTATTCTGTTCTTAGTCTTCAAGCAGCATAATTGTCAGGTGAATAATTTGTGTAAGCCCAAACATGGGTGGCAGTTGTATCAGATGGTACACTTTCATGATCAATACTTGAGCTGATAATCCTATAGAGGATGAGAATGGTTCAAAAGTTCTACTACAAACTAAATATAATGCAAATAAATGGACCAAAAATAGAGGCAATGTGAATTCCAACCTGAATTATTCACTATGGTACCACAAAACTCTACTTTCTCAAACATTGTAAAACAACTTGGCTGATAATTGAAAACTCAGGTGGATCACAGTGTATTTTGCTTGACAACTGAAGATGTAAATTAGCAGATGATGTCATTCCATGGAGTAAAATGAATGGCATTGTGCCAAGTCAACCAACAATTGTTTGTCTAAGCAAACAATATTCTGATGTTGAGCCAAGATGATACTGAATTACACCAAAGTGCTTTGAAACACGACTCTTTGGAAGTCACTAAATTATTGATAATTCAATGGGCTGATGGTGTGAGTTGCCTTGGTTCTCCCTCTACAATATGCCCAAAATCACGTTGCACAACAACATTCTTTTATCTATTTCCTTCATGTGACTTGCTTGCCCTACACTAATAGTAACATTCCAACATTTTTCCATTGTTCCCTCCATAAACACATTGGAAGATTCAGAATCAGGGAATCAAATTTGATTTTTCTCCACTTTTCCTTTACTTCAATTCCATTGAATTCATGTCCTGAATGAGGTCCATTCATATCATACCTATGGGTTTGAAATGGATTGGAAATTGAAGATGCTAAAATGTATTTGTTGTCCCTTTGGTTGAAAATGACAAAGGTTAGTACTGTCATAATGCATTATAAATTTGCTGAACAGTTACATATTAGCACTTGATACAAATTGTTGATTTTTGAGCTGTTGAGCAAAAGTGCAGCAACATTAGACAATTTATAACCTTTCACTTTAATAATGCTGGAGGATTAGAGTCCCTGTAGCAGTTAAAAAAGCCCATGAAAAGGCAACCAAACAAACAATAAAGGCTGTTGAGTGCCAATCCCTTTTTTAGGGCACTGGGGAGACACAAGTTACTCCAACCAAGTTACTAGTAGTGAAAGTTTGAACACATTTTGGTAGTTTGGCAGCAGAAGGGTATCAGTTGCCATCAACCCACTGGCTCCCTGCATTCAGAACTTGAATTTGAGAATTTCATATCTAAATGTGTTTGATGTCAATTGCCATTGCACACACAGTGCAATCTCAATGGTATTCACAAAATCTCACGATTTGATGATTCTATGAAGAGAAATAATGATATTAAAACTCGTAAGAGTGCTTATCCTTGGCATTTTTTTGCCTTGTTATCTTTCAGACTGAAACTTTTATTTTTGAATCCAAAGCAACAAGCAATTCAATGAGTGAAGGCAGCCAAGCATGCAGCATGCTTGCTCTCTTTTCTTGGCCTTACTAAGTTGCACTGTGAACCCCA
Organism: Tigriopus californicus; assembly: GCF_007210705.1. NCBI lineage: Eukaryota > Metazoa > Arthropoda > Copepoda > Harpacticoida > Harpacticidae > Tigriopus > Tigriopus californicus. Next base: position 9,749,342 of record NC_081441.1, on the reverse strand, counting down.
ATGTCAAATTAAGTGCATAAATAGAGAAAAAATCATGGCTTTTTGAAATGCCCCATTGGTGCAAGTTATATACTGAAACAAAGAAAGTTTATGTTACCTGTCTCTTGAACATCCGAGAAATACACGTATTTGTTCTTTTCTTCTATTCAGGAGAACGGCACTATAAACGGTAGATGGCGATAGCTTTGGCTATGTATGACGCCCACTTGAAAACGGATCTTAAAACGACACATCTCTCCCTGGCCACTAAAATTGCCCTGGAGACACACCAGTGATCTATCAGTAAAACTGATTCGGCAAGCCTGAACCTCCCTCAGCCTCCACCCAGGCCACTGTGGCTGCGCTTGGTATCTTAATGCACCGAGGCTCAGGAGACCGAGTCCACCGACGAGTGCGATCCTCAGCTCAGCCATCTGAGACCGAGCGACTCACTGACTGTCTAAGTGAGTGAGTGAGGGGCCCGACTGCCCCCACCGTGACCGAGAGTGAGTAAGTGAGGGACTGAGCGTTCTGGCCATTCCTTCTGGCGCTGAGAGTGTCGGTCTGTGCTGAAACAGATATCCTCTTGTGGACGAAACGAAATCCGTTTCAATCTCGGCCATCCTTGGACCCGTACCCGTATCCGTGGCCGCATCCGCTCCTCCCTGCTTGCTCCATTCATCGCCATGGAGAGTAGCTACGGCGTGGGCATCAACAATCGATACGCCCTCTTCCTCGATGAAGAGGGCGAGGAGAACGAGGAGGCCCTCCTCGAAGCTTCCTTGGCCGCCAAGAAGGTCTCCCACGCTCAACAGGCCGCGGTGAAGACGGCCGAGGCCGCTGCGGCGGCTGCTGCGGCTCAGGGCTCAAAGACCACCGCCAACAAGGCCGCTTTGGACAATAAGAAGGTGGCTAACAACAACCAGAAGAACAACGCCAATCTCAACCGGAAGGAGGGTAAGTCTGTGTGAATTGAAGTTGATCATGTCACCACGTGGGTGCCCAGATGGCAGGCAGGCAGGCACTCAGTTTCAAGTTCAACGGCCATTATGGTCTGTGGAATGGGTCCATTCGGTGACTTCTTGAATCCATGGGTGGAGGTTGAGAAAGCTGTCCGAATGGTGGCTACGACTAAGATTGATCGGTGTTCATAGTTCTTCAATCCGCTTGGCATTTAATGGCTGGCCAAGCTGTAATGCATTGGTAGTTGACCGACCATTGGGGCCATCGTTTCTTCTTCTTCCATGTGTATGTCACGGGCTAGTCAACGCTGAGAATCCGATTGGATCGTTCCTAGCGTGTTACACCCGTGACAGATTAAGATCCAGCGGGTCTGGCCGTGATGTCGGCCGTTCTGGTCGGCATCGCTCGGTCATTAAGGATCCGTTGGGTCGGGGTTCGGGCGAGAGTTGATGCTCTTCCTACATGTCGAGCATCGTAGTTTCCGAACTAACAATCCCTCTCACTTTCACTTGATCTGGCATAAATGGTAACTAGGAAAGCTAGGATGTCAGTACTAGTTATTGGTACTGGTTTAGTAATGCTATTTGAAATGAGGTCTTCCTCTTTTCACCTCACACCATATAACTTAAGGTCCAAGTCGTTAAACGAGTGAAAATTTGCTCATTTTCTTAAACCCACCCAATTCGATTTTGCCGGAGTGTTAATGGCAAGCCTCCCTTTCAGATAAGGAGAATCGACGATTTGAAGGCAAGCGCGTGTTTGACGCGCGCAAGCCTCAAGAGGGACCCCGCGACAACGATGACCGGAACAATCGACGCAACAACCGTGAGGAAGGGGGTGAACGTCGTAGCGGCTTCGACGGAGCCGTGACCGAAGGTGGACGGGGTCGAGGCCGTGGCGGACGAGGTGGACCCGGTGGTCGAGGCGGCCGCGGAGGCTTCGGCGGTGAGCGAAGTGAGCGCGGAGAACGAAGCGAGCGCGGAGAACGAAGCGAGCGCGGAGAACGAGGCGCACCCGGTGGTGGACGAGGGGGCGGGCGCGGTGGAAAGCGCGACTTTGACCGAAAATCGGGCGATGAACGAACGTAAGTTTAGAGTACTAATTGCTGGGGTAATGGTGTAAAACACCGGGGATTAATGGCGGGATGTGGTAGGCAATTGAGGTTGGCAATTTCGGATCTTAACGTTTCCAGTTCATCTCACAGGGGAGTGAAACATGTGGACAAGCGTGAAGGTGGCGGGTCTCATAACTGGGGCACTTATGAGGATGAGATGAAGGCTGCTGAGGATAAGACCAACGTTTCCAGCGACGAAATCAATCCTGATGGCCACGAGAAATCCGGCGACGATCACACCCACCCTGTAGACCAAAGCCTACATGAAGAAGAGCCGAAAACCATGACTTTGGACGAATGGAAAGCCAGTCAGGATGCCAAAAAGGGAACCCCCAAATTCAATCTCAGGAAGGCCGGCGAAGGTGCGGAGCAAGACCCTCAATGGAAGAAGACCTATGCCTACAAAAAGGAGAAGGAAACGGCCGCTGATGAGGATGAGGAAGAAGTAAGTGGGGATACGGGGATACATAGATCAAGCCAAGGCTGAAGCGGGAGTGAACAATGTTGAGCCCGTACTTTTGCTGATTAATTACTCTTAACGGTGATGAAAACTCAGATAGGGACATATGATTTCATGTGATTATTATCTAGATAGTATCTGAAAGATCAATGTTGAACAATTTCCCATTCATATTGTCCTCTGGATTGTTCCCTGGAGTTGGTCCAAAAACAAGTCTGATACGTCGTCGATCATAGCAAAATAATTACCAATCTTGACGTTTTTTCCAAATCGAGACAAAATTCCATCTCCGCCAATTTGCATTTGACATGGGTCGAAATTTTTCTACCTACCCCCTAGCATTAACCACAAACACGAGATATTGTTCAGCCTAGATCTGTATTCAAAAGCTTCCAACTTCTCAATTTCATATCCACCAGTTCAATATCTAATTCCCCTTAACCCCTGCAGGACCAAGAACTGTACCCCCAACGAGTCAATCGTCAACGGCGAGTGTTGGATATCGAGGTCAATTTCGCAACTGAGCAAGGACGCGGTGGACCCGGAGGCGGACGCGGCGAACGTCGTGGCGGGCGAGGCGGACGCGGATTCGGAGACCGGGGCGATCGACGTGGTGGACGCGGTGGTGGCTTCGATGGGGGCGAACGACGAGGGGGCGGACGCGGAGGCGAGGGTGGGGCCGATGGACCCCCACGAGGTGGACCTCCTCACTCGGGCGAGAGTGAGAGACGCGGACGGGTAAGTGGATCGTGGGACGTTAGTTTAAGGGGGTGGGTGGGATATTGCGCAATGATGTAAACAGATAGGGACAAATGACCTTCATCTAAAAGGACATATGATTATTCTAGATAGTATCTGATGGGGATTTGAATATCGGAATTGGGAGATTTTGTTAAAGGTGTGAGATGGATTAGTTAAGGATTGTGGTTCCTCTTTTTTTAGGGCCGAGGGGGACGTGGTGGCATGGAGGCTCCCAACGTGAACGATGAGCAATCTTTCCCTTCTCTGGGTTAGACCGACAACAAAAGATAATCACACACAATCTCAAACTAAGTTTTTGATGAGAGAAGTCAACACCACCGTCATCGTCGCTGCAATTGGGATCTGACAAACACATGAAGCAGTCCAATGACGTCGCCAACGCATGAAGAATCAACCTTCCTTTTCCCCTTGTTCCCCAATCTCCCCCATCCTCGTTTTTTGGGAGATGGATTCCAGAATTGTCAAGAATTCTATCTTAGAAGCCATCTCCAGTCTTTTTGTTTCCAAGTGCGATGCGACCGAATCTCGTCTTCGTCTTCACCCGTTCATCCCCCCCATCTAAAAAGTTCGTTCTTTGTCCCATTCAACATAACCACCTGATTTCCCGCTCGTTCTTCCACCGTAATTGGCCTGTCTTCTGTCATACATCTAACTGCAACTGAAATGCTCTGATGGGTTTTAAGCAGTTACTTTTGGGAGCCGCCCTAAATTGAAAAAAAAAAAAACCAACTCTGTTTTATACCCCTAGTGCCCCTTGGGTTCCCCAAGCAATCTTTCGAAGAGATGCTGGCGACCCGGGAACCAACTCGTCCTTATGATATTCTTTCTACCCTCTGAAACCTTTCTAACTTGACATCCCCTAAAATGAACGAGCTGTCGAAGAAGCAAAGATCCACGAGAAGTTAACTAATCACTGCAAACAACAACAACAACAACTACCACCACCGACCGACCCCCTTTGAATATAGCTTCAAGCCTCTCAAAACTATTGTCTCTTCTTTTTGTCCATCTCCAAGAACAACATCAGCAGCATCCCGAAATGCGACTCGAAGAAAATGAACAACACTAACCACCACAACAACCCTCATTCTATCATCCATCATCTCTTTGTCGTCGTCATCGTCGTCGTCTTCTTGTACGCCCTTGAGCTGGCCGAGCCTCGGAGCTAGCTTCTAGAGTAGCCCACGGACTCTCAATTCCATTGTTGATAATCTTACCATAATGAAGGGAACCCGAAATCCACCCCGTAAAACCACCATATTTATGTCGATTTGACGCAGTGGCATTGATGCCTGATCTGCTACTACTATTACTGCAAACTACTTCAACAACAACAACAACAACCACAATTGCTCTATCATTTGAGAATTTCATTTTTTGTAGCTGCCCAAACATTTCCTCTAGGCAGGCCCAAATAATTTCATACATACAGTTCTTGATATAAACGTGGAGAAATCATTCACGAGTAGTTATTTTCGCTCTGGAAGAGTCATTCACAATCCAGCTTTCAAACGTGAGTATCCCCTATTGTAAGAAGTCATCATGGATGATATCAAAAATTGACCTCTCTCTCGTTTTAGGTGTAATAGGAGTCACATGGACCAAACTTGGATTGAGGCCAACTTCGTTTTCCATCGAGGTAAGCAACAGTTATTTCATCCATGTCCTTGTTCATTCCTTTCCTTTGCAATGATGATATACAGGACCAAAATGATCAAAATGATTAAACCCTGTTTTACTCTTGAACTCTCTCTCTGACAGAACTAAATGAATGGGCATTCATAGAATTGAAACAGAAGTGAATTTACATTGGATCATTGTTATTGTTTTTCAGGTGCTTCATGACCACGATTCTCCTAGATAGTTCTTCCTTCATTTAAACGAGATATTAGACCAAACTCGGATTGTAACCATCTACTTCTTTAGTGAGGTGAGTCACAATTCATTCATTTGACGGGTATCAAGTAATAAGTGGGATGAATTATGTCATTTGAACATGTACGAAAATGTATTCAGTCCAGTGTTGTGGATTCAAATTAAAGTCGATATTTTTTTTCATAACCGTTCCCAACATTCTAAGTAGCATCAAATTGATATTGAATAAAGGGATTAAGACCGAAATGTTTTGATGATTTGAAGAAGCCCTATAGTTTCAAGATTTACATATCTTTTCACAAATATGGAAATGATACGTTCAAACAATTCGATTCAAAAAAGTTGAAAAAATCCTTTAAATAATACCAGCTAACTTTAAACACTATCCCGCTTATTGGTGATTACCTAAATTTTATCGACAACTGCTCTTTTCAATGATGATATACAGGACCAAAATGATCAAGATGATTAAACCCTGTTTTACTCTTGAACTCTCTCTCTGATTAAAACAATATGGTAGCACTTGCCATGTTCGTTTATTACAATTTCTTTTGACACAAATGATTTATCTTCATTTTTACAGATGATGTCCGATAAAGCAATAATATCACGTCTTCGAAGAATAATCAAGGTATGTCAACCTGATTCAATTTTATCTTGGGTACGGATTCAGTGATGAAAACATAGATAGGGACATATGAATTTATGTGATTATTATCTAGATAGTATCTGAATAAATCCCAAACTAACTACTGTTTGGCCACATCTTTCCTCTCCCTAAAATGTACCGTCCTTATGTTGCAGACTTCAAATGTAAGTGGGGAAACCGTGGGGAAGAAACCTCTCTTCCAAGTAGGTAAGAAACCCGAGTTATTTCCAACATTTATTTTTCGAAGAATTATAGATGATGTAAACAGATAGGGACAAATGACCTTAAAACAAGGATAGAATGATTATTCTAGATAGTATCTGAACTGTCGGACAATACTGAGCTGTCGTATTACAGAAGTTCTCAATCATAAACATGGTCGTCACGTTCCATTTTCAGATGTCATTTCCTCATATGAACAACCTCCGAATCTCAACATTGTGTCCCAACAGGTGAGAAAATGTTCAATTTATTCCTTCCCATTTTGTACGATGATGTAAACAGATAGGGACAAATGACCTTATACAGGATAAAATGATTATTCTAGATAGTATCTGAAAATGCCTCATTCTTAATTGTCACACGTAAACTATGCCCTTTTTAATCTGTTCGATTTTTGTCCTAGGTACTTGGACTCTACCCAAACGGAACGGAGAATACTTGATGGTACATGATTTGATTCTTCTAGATGGTGAAATATACATATTTGGATGCCAAATAATCTTAAATGGTCTCATCATACATGATAGCTTCGACTACCAAGTAGGTCATGGGCCCTATGTTTCCACATTTGGGGTACCCCCGCGTGGTTTCGTGAACGCAAATTTTGAAATGCGACAGTACTAAACTACTAAATTTTACCCAAGTCGCAATTTCAAAATGTGCGTTCACGAAACAATCTGATACTCGCAGTAGGTGCAACTGGATACCAATCGCATCTCAAAATATGCACTCACGAAACCATTCGGGGGTGCCCCTGATTATTTCAATAAGCAGGAAAAAGCCTGTATACGATTGTTCAATCGTATGGTTGGGGTTAAAGTCGAAAAGATACTCCCTCGGGAGAGGTGAGTAATTAATCGAACCGGGGGCGGGGGTGTTTGAACTCAATTGGCTCCAATGAGTTCAGCAGGTTTGCAAAAGGTCGAACAAGTCCAAAGATGTTTCACTAGGAACATGTTGGAACTGTACAGTGTTCAGAGAAGGTACGAAAGGTATCTGATACTGTACGTTTTCAAAAGCATCCATGAGCTTTGTCCCACCAACCCGGGAGCTCCTAGGTCGACATTTTCGTCAATATGCTTCTCATGCGAATCAGCTATTTAGCTTGAAGGACCTCAGTTAGTGTTCTCAACTCGAGCAAAAAATAGGTATTGCCGAGCAATCAAAGATCAAGAACGAGTCTTGAAGCATCCCTTTGTTCGAGTCCTAGAAAGGTAGGGTCACGTTTTGACACTCAGTGAGGCTTTTCTTGATTTTTACNGTGTCACAAGTTTTGGGGACTAACCTTGAAAATATTACATGATCTAAACTTGCAAAACTTACTTTTTTTAGCACAATTGAATGGAAAAAAGATGATGAAAAGTCGTTGGTATGCAGCAAGTCTACCATATATAGCTCTCTGGTTATTACTATTTGGATGTGCATAAAGTGTGTGTAGTTTTTAACCTTAAGGGATTTGATAGGTCTCTCGGAAAGATTGGTGGTGTATTTATGGTGTTAGAATAGATCAGTAATCAGTGGGTCAACTAAAAATACCTTGTTAAAGTCAGGCATCTTAAAGCGTATTCTTGTATTTCTTCGTTTGTGGTGTCCGCAACAAGAGGAGGGAGAGGATAATGAAAAGGTCTATTTGTTTCTTTTTTGCCGACTTCCTTACTGCCACTGGGAATGGGATCCCAGAAGTTCAAGACGAAAAACTTTTGTTTGACTTAACTTTATATTCAAATAATATGTAATCCACCAACGCATTAGAGTTGGCGGACGTGGCTTACCCTTGAATCTAAGGCTGATCAGGATTTTTGCTCAGAAAATTGTACAAGGCGGACTCAAAAGATGCCACTGGATCAACACTTACCTTTCTAGCCTCTCCAAACCCAAGAGCCCTCTCATACTTTCAATGTTCCCGATAAAAAACATCCTTAGACATGCTCCAACTCATGAAATGCCAAAAACGCAATTATTTGCGAACGTTTTGTCACCTGGGTCAAATACAATTGAATTAATAGAATTAACTAAAACAACTCAAAGGCATGACAATTCCTTTCGGCTCTAAATTTGAGAGAGGCTGACTCATAAAGCGCCCTCTGAAGTGCAGAACGCAAACTGTATTTCATATAGCGTAGGAATTCTATCTAATCTTTTTTGGTTTGACCATAGATTTTCTGGCTTTATGGAATGTACAGATTGGAAAAAAAAATACGGACCACTCTTATGCATCCTACTAGCAACCCATTTTATCCAGTTTTCTGCCGGATAAAAATTATAAGGGGCAATTTTGAGCTGATTTATCTATAGAAGTCTGGCTCAGATTAACCGCCCATATGCCTAAAAGCTAACAGAATTTGTTTGGATATTTCTGTCAACCTTCAAATAGGCTTTCCAACCACTGTGGCAGTCGTCTCGCTGGTGAGACGAGAGGGGTAAGCTGATCATTGTAATTTTCAGTGGTCTATCAACAGACTTTAATGGGGTGAAGTGGTTTTAAATGGGACATTTATTATCAAACGAACCTAGGTTATATTGAAATGAACAATTGAAAGTTTCATTTACCTTTAACTCCTTTAAAAAACCAGACTATGTGAGACAAATTACCACGGAAAATATGGTTTTGGAACACAAAGGAGCTAGAGTAAAACACACTCTTAAACCATCAAACGGAACAGTGCGTCTTGTTCTTTACATTAGTGTTCTAGACCCTATTGTAATTTGGCGAGCATGTGCTCGCTCATATTGTGTCAATCTGTGATTTGTATATATAGCTAGAGGAACCCCTGGTAATAAACTAGTCAACTAACATCCCTAGACTCACTTAGATGGTGGACCATGCGTCCGCCATAGTAAGTAAAGCTAGCTAGCGGGGCGAAGTCTTCCACGTTCTCGAGAGTAATATCGTTCCGTTTCAACGGCAACTTGTTAATTGACATATATTCAGCTACCAGAACAAACAACAACGTATGAACCCGAACAGGCTGGATAAGAATCATTACCCACCTTCTAAATAACACCGCCTTGAACGAGTGACTGAACCTGAGAACCCTCCAAATATTACTCGTACTGTTCATCGTCATTGTACAGTAGACTACATTAGTATGTGTAAAGGTTGACTTGACGATTCTTGGCCTGGAGTGGAACCCGTTTGGGTATTTGCCTTATCTCTCCCGGATGTGCCGTATTATATTTGTCCGCCCTCATTTACCCATTGCGATCATTCAGAACGTTTTGGGCAACAATATCTCTACTTCCAATTATAAATAGTATATTTAACCTATTCATTTACTTAAATTTACAACTTACTTTTGGGATACAAAGCAAAGGGAACGTGAGTCATATAACATTTCCTGGTTCGATATCATCTCGTAAGCCTTTGAGCTGGAAATCTTGAGATGTTAGCGTCTACACTTGCAAAAGAAAAACCAAGGGCTTGAGTCGTTCCTCAATACATGGAACGGATTACACTTCTAATTACTTTAGCCAAAATGAATAATCCATTTCTTGTAAAAGATTCGAATGAGGATACTCGTTACTGTTATTTTTCCTAAAATCTAAATGGCCACTATTGCATGACTATTGCCTTATCACGGCGATGCTTCAACATATCTGGTAAATGAAATTGGCATTTTTGCCCGAATGTGTCATATGTATTTAATTGAAATGCAACCCATCGGGCAAAAAGACACAAATTCTCATACAATCGAAAAACATTATGCTTTAAAGCAGCATCTAAGTAGCTCCATTTTGCCTACAGGTGATTGTTACTTATTGTTGAAGGTTTGGAACAATAACATGAAAGGCGATGATGGAAAAACAGCATCACAGATTTTTCAACATATAACTTTCTTGTCAGTAAGAGGTGGAGTAAGTCATAGAATGATAGAATGGTGGAAAGTTTATAGTGGCGTAACACAAATTAGCAAAAAGAGGATTTCCTGCCAACCAAATACTTACCAACTTCGCTTTGAATGAGGTCTTTTAGTCAAACCGTATTTCATTGAGGAGATTTGAACTATGAAGCACTCGAAATGTAACAAATTGTAAACCCAATAACACTGTCAATGGCACAAACTTTCAATTTTTAGCCCTCGTCATTCCTTCTCATATTAGATTATAACAAAATACCCATTGTTACTATTTTTCGAGGATCTCCTTACTGCTACTACATATTGAATCCCCAGGAGCTCAAGATGAGAATCTATTCAGCTTTAAATTCATGTAATATCTGATCCACCAAGGAACTAAATTTTGAGCCGTAAAAGGGATAATGTTCCTTTTCCCACAGAGGAACAAATCATTGTGATTCTTTTTACTTGAAGTTACGTTACAACTGCTCTGGCGAAGTGATACAAGACAAAAGCTCTCTCTCCTAGGCTAACACCCACCAATGTAAAAAGAAAATGTTTTCATGGATATGGAGTACATTCGAAAAGGTGTATTTTTGTCCTACCACCAGATCTATTTCCACAACTCTCTGGGAGACTGAGTGAAAACAGTTCTTGCGTAGATTTGTTGCCATTGTCTAAAATTGAACAGGGAGCAAATAATTAGATCCAATTGCTTCATTTTAGAGGCCACATTTCCAGTGGATCTCATGGAATCCATGAAGTTGATTTCGAGACTTGACTGATTTGACACCCAAAGAGATGCTAATTCAAATCGAACGTGAACAAGATTCCAAACTGCTCACTCCCGGGCAGAATTTCCATTCGAAACCTGCTTAACCTTGGCAATTTTGAGTCGCCACTCATGCCCCGTTATTGACTCTTGCCACAAGTCAAGAAGCCCTTCATGTTAATGAATGATCCTGCCTCTTCCAACTACAAACCACGCACTCGGCGTGGAGTCCCTTCACAACCAATCTCAAACACTTATTCATATCCCCAGCCAATTCCTCTCCAACTTCTGTCGCCATCCCTTCAAATCATTCATGGTCACAAAATCCTCACTGACCCTGTCGCACAAAAAAACCATTTTCTTTTTCCAATCCCGAGCAAAGAAAGGATTGATTCAAGAAAAACACAACCGTACCAAACAGAGCCCCTTTCAGCCACATTGTTGGGATACAGTTGGTTTTTGGTCGTGGATGGAAGCATTGGTGGTTGCTCGGCGTCAAAGCCTTCCCGCGCTTTCCAAGCTGGTTTTCTTCAACCAACGCGTCCACCATTCGAGGAGTCTGACTCGTAGTTCGTTGAGTGGATGGGAGTATCTTATCTGCCTCCTGACTCCTGAGGAGTGTGGGGACTTTGGTTCGGAATGTGCCTTCCTTCTCCCGCGCCCTCCAAGGCTCTTTTACTCTTAACCCAGAGGCTCTCGCACCTATCCACATCTAATGCATGAACACAGTGTTGCCAAAGAGGAGACCCTCACTGGCTTTTGACATTGGCTTTTCGCTGAACGTTGTTGAGTTTGGCTCAAGGATAAAGGCATGGATTGGACGATTATGGCCTCACTGGCCAATGGTTAAGTGCGGTAAGTTATGCTTAGATACGTACCTACTACCTCTAACATTGCTCCCAAACTGGTCCTATTCCTGCACACACTCTTAGATACATACAGTAGACATTGAGACTTGTTGCAAGAGGGTAACTTGGTCAGAACGGTTGAAAACAGCCAAAAACAAGGCGAAAAGTCGTTAATATCTCTGGTTGGATGGAGCAGCATCACTCACGGTGATTGGAAGTGTGCAGTGCATCAAAAGCTACCAATTGATCGAGGTAGGCGCAATTCAATGAGGTTTTCCATGTTCAAGGCGATCTTTTGGTGAAGGGTCGACCTTCATGACTTTGATTGGCAAATTCCACCGATGGACTATCTCAAGTAAAAGAGCTTAACTGATCCAATCCAATCAAGATGAAGTCGGTAAAAGGGATCTTTGACAGATAGATGTTCAAGATTTGGTGAGGTGTTGGCAATCCTCTGCTCACCCATGCAATTCAATCTTGGTCTGGTCGTCAACAGTGCGTTTCACGAGAGTTGTTACTAAAGTTTTCTAAACCCTACCTACCACCATGGTCATTGTTCAATGCATGGTAAATGGTTCTGTAGCACAGGTAGATGCTCAGCCGTTAAACCCATCGAGCCGCCAAAGGTTGTTCTCGATCTCTCACATTTGATCGATGAGTTTTGATCTTGGATCTTGGACGCAGAAATTTCGATTCAGAGGCCAATGGCAAATGAAAGGTATTCTTTTATAATTGAAATGCCCATTTTGGATAATTTACATCACAAAATGGATCAAAAATTATATTTATCTCGGGAGGCTCTGATTGAAGATAATCTGGATATGACCAGTAAAAAAATATCAGATCAGGTTGTTCAAGAAGTTTATTTGCCTGCAGAATGAAGCACAAAAAATCCAGAAGCACTGACGTTAGTAGCTACCACATGTCGCGGTTTGAATACAACCAACACTAATCCCTTTTTTCAATGTTTTGGACGTACAGCAACATAGTGTATATTTCTTTGTCAAAAAAAAACATGGTCTGTAAACAAAAAAAATCAAAAGCAATGCCATTTGAATGTATTTAGAACTTTACTTAAGAGCTTTTCGGTCCGAAAAGTGGGAAAAAAGCTCGGTTGCCTTATCGGAGTTGTTTTTAAGCGCAGCATTTTATCTCATCATTGAGGGTCCGAAAATTTAGCACAAAAATCCACAAATGTATAAATGAATAATGAAAATTGAAAGAATTTGTACATCGATTGATAATTCAAGTATTATAGTGGGTTTATAGAGCACTAATTAGCTCAAGTTTCTTACTTTTTACGGGCTTTTAGCTCAATGTGTGGGGAAAATCTAACTTCTTTAAACGTTTGATTAATAAAAAATAAATTTCAAAGCAAACTCATTCTTAAAGCTCCTAAGTTTCGGTTTATATTTTGACGTGCTCTGAAATAACAATTTAGCACCAAATAAAGGGATTGTTTGTGAATTCAGTGTTGACATTGTGACGGGGTAAACGTAAAGAGTAACAGTCCCCGTTAACTGCAGAGTAGAACTGGCCAAACCATGAACGTATGTAAGGAAATAACATGAGTGACTTTTTATCATTCTTCGCTTTTTCAGTTGCTTGAAAATATGTCAAAATGTTAAGAAACAAGATTTCGTTGAATTTTCAAAAAGATGTCAAATATTCTTCTTTTATCATCTTAATACTACAAAGAAAAAAATATTTTGCCCATAAATGGCAGAAATAGACTAAAAATGATTTAGACTAAAAACTATATTTCCTTAGCCACTATGTTCAATAATGGAGGTACGCTGATTCATCTGAATTGACATCAACGTTCGGCGCAAAAGTGAAATAAACTAACTAAGATATATCGCATTTTTAAATTTCAGCAGGGGATTCCGTTCCCCTTGCCAATAAGGAAGTTTGCAAAAAGTTGTTCATAAGACAATCATAGTTCGAATGTCCGTGTCCATTGTTATCGTCACCTCAAGTAATGTTTCAATTTGAGTATTCCAAACCGATATTTGACCCAGTTTTTTATGGCGGACAATGGCTTCAAAGAAACAGAGAGAGCAATAGAATTGGTGGATGGACAATGCAGTCAGTCACGCACTCATAACAGATGCATGCGATTACAAAGGGACTTTTGCCTGCACTTCAAGGTACGATCGATTTATGAACATGACTCATGACGAGATGGGAGAGCCCTAAAAGAACTTTGCAGTATGGTCGGGGCAATCCCACGTTTATGATTATAGCCTGTCAAGAAGCTTCCCCGTTCAATGATCATTTTTAGAAAGACTTGTCCAGGTATGCATTGACAAATGTAGATTCTTTGAAAATATCCCGTGTCAATCTCATGTTTGTTCCCAGTATTTACGTGGAAAATATGTTATGTCACTTATCAGCACTTTTTCTGAAATGGACCTTTTAGTTGTCTTGTTCAAATATTAGGAAACCATTCTCAGACTAAGTAACACTTACGTTACTTTCATTTTTTTACCTTTTTCATATGCCTTCCCAAAACGAAAGGTTAAGCTCATTAACCCTTTCAAAGTTCAAAGTTGACATGTTCGGATGAATTGTAACGACCTCTAGTTTGAAAAAGTGACAAATGCACTCCTTTGAACCAACTCATTCGCTTTTACAAGAACGTGTTTTTCCCCTTTTTTTAATGCAAGTGCAACTTGATCTGGATTTGCGATTGAGAAAGTCAATTTTGCGGCTCTCGACGCATTTATCCTGAGTTCGTTGATACCTGTCGTTCCTTGGAAAAAGGCTTTCTCGCTCTTCTGGAGAAACACAGCATTAAAAAAGGGAACGTGTTGCAAGAAGAACAAAGGGGGATCTCATGTGCCCTGATTATTCGACTCCAGTGAATTTTAATGCCCCTTCTCGTCTCGTCTCTTGTATATCCAAAGGATTCTCTGAACGCCTGGATTGTAAGCCGATACCTTCCCTCATCCGAGCCACACAAAAAAGGTTCACCGATCGAGGCGAAGTTATCGGTTCATCATCAGCTCCCTGTTTACACAGAAAGGCATTGGACATTACGCAAAACTGGTCGCATAGCTAGCTCATCCTAACGAGTAATGGAAATTTAAAGGCCCTCTTCTGTTCATTCAAGGTCGTTCAGAGTGATTTGTGGACAAGGAAGCAATAGGATTCGGATTTTCACGGGGCTCCTCCACCCGACCCCCTCCACCTACATCACCTTCAGTTCCTTTATCCAGCTCTATGTAGATGTACAGTGAAGTTGGCCCTGTGTGTGGTGTGTTCGGCTTCAACCTGTGTATTCTGTTTTTATGGATCGCGGAAGGTGCGTACGTCGTGCCTTACTCCGCCTGAAGGCTCTTCTTACGTACTGAATGTGTACTTGTCGGGCCTGTCTAGGCACTGAAGAGGCACAGCAGCCACCGTGTTTTGAACAAGAACAGTTTGGCTTGGTGACCAGAAATCAGAACAAAAGACATTGTTGGCAATGGAGAAATTCAGTTTTGTTCGAGTGACAATGATTGGTTCATTCACCGCTTTGTGAAGGCCCATCCCCCGCAAGGCCCAAGGACGTGTCAGAATGTCTTCCTATGGACGAGGCAGAGACTCTTATATCCCTCCATATGGACCGAGCAGACTTCATCCGTATGATTATCCGTCATGGGGATATGTGGTCTTGTATCTGGTGGTGATTACAGGAAGCTTGGTGGGCAATGGCCTTTTTCTAGTCACTTTGCGGAAGAATAAGGTCCTTCACAGAACAGCGCACTACTTATTTGGGGCCTTGGCTGTGAGGGACATTGTTGTGACCTTACTCGTCATTCCATTCGTCATCGATCAGGTAAGTGGAATAACTCGAAAAAGGAGAAACCTAAAAAATGTCCTATCACTATAAGTGGTAAAACGAGACTAAGTTTCAACCTTTGTGATAAAGCAGCTTAACAAGCTCCGAACGTTCTTTCGACCCAAAAAACACTTAAAATAAAGGGTTGATAAAAATTGCCGCAAGACGCTCGTGAGAGAAACTGTTATTTTTAGTCAAAACATGAACCTTGAACAAAGCGTTCAAGAACAACACACTGAATTTTCTTAATTTAATACCTGGTTAATCCTAAAGCAACCGCCGAATAAAGATTGTTAGAGAACATCATACCCTTAACAAGCCTGGTGGCGCCACGTGCATTTACTGAAAGATTACCTTGCTAACCTACAAAAACTAGTCAACTATATTATCTGTGTCAATTATAAATGACCGTCTTCTCTTTATCCATACTATTTGAACTTCCTAAACATATCTAGAGCCAAAAGAAGGTGGAAAAAATATGGAAGCATTCTTTTGGCCTTGTTTGACCTAATTGGGGAGCCACCTACTGATGAAGTTTAAGTAATACGATTTGCAACCTATCATAAGAGTTGTTTACAGGGTTGCCTCAATTCATTGCCTTGCTGAACAAGAAATACTCTGAAATTATTCGCAAATGTTTTTGCAGCTATCAAAAGAAAGGTGTTTCTTAATATCAATGCAACATATTCGATTCCCCAGAGTATCTCAGTTACGAACGTGCGACCCTCAACGAACTTTTTGAAGCCCAAACAGAAAGAAACTCACGCTAAGGAAAATTATTATTAAGATTATGCAAAGATAGTTTTGAGCAAGTACGCTTCTTGCAGAATCCAGTTTTAGCAACAACCTGCTCCTTTGTGGGTATGNAAGGTGTTTCTTAATATCAATGCAACATATTCGCTTCCCCAAAGTATCTCATCCTTTTGATGTTAGAATGGTTTTGATGATAATCAATAAATATCAGGTACATCGGTTAACTCGTTGCGAACGTGCGACCCTCAACGAGCTTTTTGACGCCCAAACAGAAAGAAAACCACGTTAGGGAAAATCATTATTAAGATTATGCAAAGATAGTTTTGAACAAGTACTCTTCTTGCAGAATCCAGTTTTAGCAACAACCTGCTCCTTTGTGGGTATCGTCAATGTTTTTATTCCAATGATGATGCTTAGTAAAATATGTGATAGGATTCAAATGGAAAAACCCCTTCGTTGTAACGGCCTAAAACCCTGAATTCACAAGTACATTACATAATCATATTTCTCAATTAAGCCTGTAGGTTGGTTGTGGTATAATTTTTGCTTTACTAAACTATAGAGATTACTTAAACAATCGAAAAAAATCCAAAAAGCAAAATTAGGAAGTCCGGTAACATTTGCGTTATATCAAGGTCAAAAATGTTGACGCACTTTCCTTCACTTTGATTCAAGCGACAAGGCTCATAAACACTTTAACCGAGTTCAAACTGGGCCTTTTATCTGATCTTTTATCACGCATTACAGGAAGGCATACCTAAAAATGCCATTGTGGAAATTTAGAATGTCTAGATGTGGAGACCTTAATCTAGATTACAGCATTGAGTGACACATGTATGGCAATTGTTTTTTCTTTTCATTTCAGTCAGTGAAAATGATGGAATGGCGATCAGGCGAAGTTTTATGTAAAATGTTCACATTCTTGAACGCCAGCACCATTGCAACGCATGCCTTCTTGATTCTGATCATCACCGCCTTTTTGTACACATGGTACAGAAAAAATGAGGCCTATGTCACTGAAGACGGACAGACCGTGGTTCGACAAAACAAGTGAGTGTTTCCTTATCTTACAATATACCTGCCGACAAAATATCCATTGGGAATTAATTATTACCAACACGATCGACAAAGTCTCGCGCTTTGATGCACTGGAATTTATAAACTCATCAATCTTTTCAGAATGCACAAGTGGGCCATTCCATTAGCTTGGGTTATTGGGCTCGGTTTAGCAATCCCGGCCGGAGCCATTGCTTATGATGCGCGAAATATTATGACTGGTATCCAGACTTGCGTTGTGTGGGACGGTCGGGGCCAGAATAACAGCAACTTTTGGGTCCAACTAAGTTTGATCCTCGTTGGTTTTTTCTTACCGCTGATCCTGCTTTTGTTTCCTTTGATCGCCCTTACCATGCAGCTTTGTGGAGCCCGCGAACCGCACTTAAATCATCCTCACAATCGGATCGCAGGCATTGCCGCTTGTTTAGCCCTGGTATTTCTTGGAACTCAGGCTCCTGCCCAGATTTACATGCTATTAAATTTGTTCCAACAAAGTACCTTCGGGTTCAGAACCAGTGGCCTCCGACAATCCACTCCTTACATGGTGACCGCTTTCGAAACCGACATGATCATGAACGCCGTTGTTTATGTAGCTTGTATGATTCACCCTATTCTGTATTTTTCCATCAATCCGGATTATAGAGCCGGATTGAAAGTGGCATGGAACGACCTATCTTGTAACAAGGATCCCGTCAGGGTAAAGCTTGATTCTTTACACAAGAATGATCACCCCATGGCTGACGGCAACCATTATTTTTGCAGATGCAACGGCAAGAAGAGCAAAAGAAGCAAAGACAACAACAGCAAAGGCAATATCCGGCCCGAAATCGGGCCCCGCCAATCCTGAGGCAAGGTCAAGAACAATTGTTGCCCAATCGCCAGCCCCAAATCATGGCAGGGCCTCAGAGACCCGGTCAAGTCCCAGTCCAATACTATCCCTACCCTCAGCCGCAACATCCACAACCAAATCCCGGTGTCTTCCAACAAAGCTATCCTAACCAACCGCCTCAACAACTGATGCCGGATCAACAGTTCTTGGACAATAGTTTCGAGCGCCTGTCACCTCAATTGCCACCCGTATTCGAGTACAATGGACTCAAGTACATGGACACAGCCCGTATCGAGCCGCGCATTGGGTACTCACCCCAGAAGACCCCGGAGAAGACTCCGGAGATGAAACGCTACATGAATGCGCCCTTCACCACGCCCTTGCGCAGTCCTCCGCCAATGGAAATGATGGACTTGAGCCCCAAAGGGCCTCTGGCCACTTCCGAGACTCAGGAGTTCAAGCTTGAGTCTATGGAGAGTAGTCCAGGAAACACCTTAAGGTCGAGGAGGTTACGTGAGGAATTTGAGGAAAACATCGAACAATTGGATGCTAGCCCAAGATCGAAGCAAAGAAGGAAAACCCAAGAATCTCAGCAGGTAAATGACACTTTAAAAGTGATTGGGGAAGACTTGAATGGAGTACTGATATTTTTTATAATCTTTCTCTTCCATTGAAGCTTTGACTACCATGTCCTTGACTAATGGTACCTAATGTGCATGCAACAAAGTAGTTCCCTTGTTCGGGAACAGCTGTCTTCGTTTTGGTGTTGGCAGTAAATTTACTGCTCTTTAAAGGTTGATTGTCTTAACCTTCAACTATTGCAAATCATATTTTCCTATTCACCTTTCTCCAAGTCCATTGAAAGTATGTTATTTGTGCCCTCTTTCCTTGTTGTGTGCTAACATTTGATCGGCCATTATTCTTTATCACGCAAGATTTGCTTAACATGGCAATTTTTTATTTTAGACCTCGGGATATTCCAGTTCGAATGGAACAGGGAGGTCGTCAAGTCGTCCCATAAGCCCCCTTGAACGTCCTGTCAGTCGGCAATCTGGTGTGGAAATTATTGTTACTGGTCGTACACGCTCTCGCACCGATTTGTGTCCAGATGTTCCAAGGTCCAAGTTTGAGCACAGTGTCTAAAATTGAATGTTAAATGAAATTGCCAATCTCAAAGAATGAGGAAAAAAAACCGGAAAGCTATTGAGAAGAGATTGATCTCAATGTAACCAAAACCTATATAATTGCATCGAAAAATGAACTGTACCCTGAGAGAACAAATAATATATCAGTGAAATTGTGAACTAAACTTTTATTCTATCTACCAGCACATTTTGAGATATTCTTACATTTTAGAAACACATGTTTAAATTGTGAAGTAATGAAGACTTATAAAAATAGATCACACCACAGTCAAGTTTTGTTGAAGGTATTCACCCAGTGTATCCGATTTTGATTTGTTCATCACTCCTCATAAGGATTCACCTATAAAATGATAAAGTATGTGAATGAAATACCCTTACACGGCCCCTCAAAATCCCAACTTACAAGGCTGGGCGTTTTATGAGTGCAGATATAACGTGCATTAAAACTAGATTCATTTAAGATCAATTATATTGCATTCAAAATTGATCAGCAAACTAAAACAAACTTATAATTTGAACATGACTTGAACTTTAAGGATGTTTTTAACGAAGATTTAGTCTAACAAAAGGGTTCCAAGTCCCATTTTTACTATTGAATTCGTGCACGAGCAAAAACGCCCACTCCTGTTAGCAAAGAACAAACAAACTGGCAAAGCAAAACAGGGGCATGCAACAAAGCGAAAGAAAGAAAGAAAGGAAATTTAGGCAAAGTATTCACGAAACCACTCCTTTAAACGTGTTCGTACCTCAGTAAGAATGGACAGCAATTTTCATGAAGTAGTCAAGAAGCACATACAAGAAGAGTGAAAATTGTGTTGAATAATTGGGCGTATGTCTCGAGAAAAGGATGCTATTCTACAATGCGTGGTACTTTTTATAGACTCGCGTTAAAGGTCGTACGAATTGTTGGTAGATCCCTTGACGGATGTGATGAGGCGATTGGCGACGGTGCGCAATTGTCGGACTATAACAACTGCAAGTGAAAAGATCAAATACGCCTTATTCATATGGTCGTTTCCTGTGGCTGCCAAATCTGAATTTTGTCTTTCATATCATCAGTTGAAGGGAATCTATGTTGATTAGCATTGATAGCTTTCGTTGTGATCTCTTTGTTTGTGCCGGAGTGCGCATTTTCAAACATTCGTGCACGGGTCTTCAATTTCTTTGAACAGGGAGCTTGTTGCTTGTGAGACATTTAAAGAGATTTATGAGCACGGATAGTAGTACGCCTCATAAACGAAGTGACACAAAAAATCCTTCCATCCGTAAAACATATTTCCTTCCTTTCCCCTCACACGTCTTTATTGTGAAGTACCACACTATTTTCTACATTTCAGCAGCAGAGTTGGCAAAAATTTCAATAACGAAAACGTATTCACGAGTCAAGTTACGTACCATGCTTTTGAGAATTGCCGATCGGAGACTTGGCATGTCCATTTCCGTTTGATTGCGGAATCGCTCCCATTTCCGCAATTTTGAGGTCTTTGTTCAATTGGTGCTGCAGAATTATCGCTCGGATCTAGTGAATTAACCAGACCGATTTTTTCAATATCCATATCCTCTTTGACTGATCAAGTTTGACGGCCATTTCAAACTAGACGATCATCTTACCTCTTGGTAGAAAGGAACGATCACAATGAATGTGGCTGCGATAAAAGCCCATCCTCGGCTGACAATCGTCCAAATATTGAATTGCGTTAAATCGAAGATTCCCACACTGAGCATCGAACCCGGCCAAATGCAAATGAACAAGGCCGTAAAGAATAATCCAGCTATGTAGGCGGTGATCTTGGCGGCACGGAACTTGCGGATGACAATGTCCAAAGGAGGCCGATCGTGGAATCTGTCTCCCTCCTCAAGTTGCAATTCGCCCTAAAATAGTTTCGAATGTTTCATTACTCCACCATATGGTAAAAGTAAGTGACTAGAGCCGTTTTTTTTTAAACGCTCGTACCTCTGAGTTAAAGCTTGAACATTACGCAGAATGAGCATTTACTCACCTCTTTGGCCAGTGTAGTTTCATACCAGTTAACGTCCAAGCCCCTAACTCCAAGGTACGAGCTTTAAAAAACTAGCTTTAGGTCCGATTGTTGCCCGCAATTGCTTACCCATCGTAAGTACGGTGCACAATGGAATGTGCCCTGCATTAGCAAATGATCTTTGATTGACCTACAATGTACCTCATATAATCCTTAGTACTTAACAACGCTTCAGGATGTTCCTGTTTTGATTCTAAACTAGCCTTGTTGCTCATACCAAAGTCAATAAGAAAGCATACTCAGCCATAAATAGAGAACTCGTTGAAGTACGAGTGAGAGCACATGTAGTAACGTGTACCGTTCTCAAAAAAGATTAAAGTAAGCGATCGGCCTAATGATAGACAAACACACAGGGTACAACTAATATGAGTTTGTTTGATTTAGTTAGTCAAGGGCAGGAGAAATGCAAGTACACAATGAGTAAGTACACCGTACCTTATACACTTGGACCCAAGGCGACAATGGATTGTCAATGTCTCGCGTTTTTTCCCATTCTGCTTCAACTTCTTCAGAGGTCATGGATTTCCTTGTTAAGATGGACACGACAAAGGCGAAAAGAGCTCCACAAGAAATGGACATCATGTTGCCTAACAGCATTGGAAATTCCTGAAAGTAATAACAAGCTCGAATGGAACGGATCCATCGCTAGACCTTAACTTGGGATTCATCTCCGTTGGGCTTCATTGGACTTGTCCTTTGAGCTTGCTTCAACTCAGTCATAGGGCAAGGAAGTCGTGCCTGAGAACTGTCGTGACGTCACAAGAAGGTCATGCTCATCCTTCAATGCATGCCATGACAGATCATTTTTTCTGGCCAAAGGCCAGGCTCTAAGTTCCAAGTTCAGACAACAAAGCTTCTTGTCAACATTCTCGTTCACTTCGTGGACTATGAGCAGTCAGAATGTTTCGACACGTTCGGGATTCTGGGTCCGAAGATGATAATTATCGGTCAAATGTTTTTGAGGGCTTCTTACTCTCTCGTCTCGAACAGAACAGGAGTAGACAAGGTTGCTTTATCGACGTCCTTCACAATGGACGATTATTCCTTCTAACACATTTTCGTTCTCAACCGCATTCCTGGGAGTATCTAGCCTTGGCGAGATGAGTACAAATCGAACTACACGTTCGTACAACGAGACTTCCCCAGCAGATGAAACGTACTGTTCATACAGCACGCTGTACTGCTAGAATGCTTCTTACCTCTCCCGTGTTCTTCACGAACACACTTGCACCCAAACCTCCCTCGTATTTTGAGGCATAGAAAAGCCAGCTTGATATTCCACAAATACATCCACCGACCACACCGCTCATCATGCCTGAAATTCAATGGGAGTGGTCAGAAGCAATGCCTGTTTAGAGATGAGAATGATTATTGATTGATCTTAAAGCTAACATGTATTGAAAGTAAAAAGTGAAGTGCAACTCAGTGATGGTTGAAATATATCAAAATGTCAAGTCATTTAACAAAGTTTGAACCCAGTGACGTTTTCCTCTCCCTGCAAGCATTGTGAAACTTTATAATGAATGTTATTATAAGCTAAAGTGACGCAAACATTTTGTCCCCATTTCTGTAACAAAAAGCACTCTTCTTCAAGTAAAAACCATTGGCACGGTTATCAACAATCATTCTAAAACCGGTTTGACATTGGTGCATGACATTGCTTCTTATAGCATGATATGGGAAAAATGGAGATGTTCAAACGTTGCACAAGGAAGTGATCAAACGTTTATTTCAAATAGCTGCAGGTGAATCGAACCCTCGAGTTTGATCGCTTAAAAAAAACACTCATATTTGTTTTGACGGAGATCTACGTAGGTAAAACACCGTCCCTTCAAAAAGCATATCTTTGCTTGGAAGACAGAAATTGTGACCGTAATCGTTCTACGCATTGCACGAATTCGATTTTGCTTTTGTCGACATTCTGTTTCGGGGGGGGGGGCGATTGAGCATTTCCCATCGCACAAACTGAACCCACGCCTTCACAAAGATTATCTGACCATTGCACCCAATCTCAAGACGAGAAAGGGTTAATGGGCTTTGTTCTGACCTAAACTAGTTTTGTCTAGATTCGTGTTGTTGTTCTTACCTAGAGCTGTGGCTCTGGCCCACAAAATGGACAAGGCAATTGGAACAACACTGGATGCGATCAGGATTCCGGTGAAATAGTAAGTCCAAGCCAAGTTGAGGTCCACTGCCCAACAGAACAGACAAAGCGGGATGGACAAGAATGTACAGAGGACAATGCACCAGTTCTTGTAGCCCAAAAGTTGCTCCTGATACTCTTTGTAGTCTTTATGGATGGGACACTCGTAATGGGGTTTGACCAATCCTTTGGCCTTAGATCTCTTCAACGTGTCGGTCTGTGGGGAAAAAATGATCATTCCGGTGCTGGCATACATTTCCGGCTCCTAAAAAACCGCAGCCACTTACCGCACATCCTTCACACCCTGTGGCACTTGGACATTGGCACAATTCAGAATCTTCCAGACCTGGGAAACGGATATATTTGGCGCAGATAATGCATTGGCCACTCTTAAGGCCGGGTCTGAAAGGCTGGATGTAGGCTTGATAGACGTCATAGATCAGAATAGAGGCCACGGCAATCACTTCAGCCGAACCCGTGGACATCACGGCCATAAGAATCAGAAATAGGATGGCGTATTCGCCCGTGGTTCCCAAAAGCTTCTGAGCCACCAAAGGGGCGGCCAGACCTTTGAATAAATATAGAGGGATTGAATACTTATTTCATGACCTACGGACGCTAGCTCACCTTTAGCCACATCACTGTCCGTGAGCAAGGGTGCGCCTTGAGCGCTGCTCATCCCCAAATAAGCCATTCCCATGGTGGTGGCCAATGAGAATGGGATGGCAAACCAAGTGAGTCCCCCTAGAATGAAACCCCAGACGCCCTACGAGAAACAAAGGCTGAAATTAGCTCTCTCTAAAGTCATCAATGGTCGGACCTGAACACACGCGTACTAGATTGGTCTGATTCACAATAAGCTGTTGAGTGGTTTATTAAAGCGTACTCACGGGTTTAGCAGCCCTACGAGAGGATCTGGAATTGAGGGGTAAATACACTTACTTGAAGGGGCTTGGCTGCCACAGAGCTCTGCCAATAAGCCTGGTCGCAGAACACTGTACCAAAGTTACCCACAATATTAACAATTCCAAAGACGAGTCCACCTAGTAGAGCGTTGGTAAACATTAAAAGAAAAAAAAGATAAGTCGATTTAGCAAGCGAGAAGTGGGTGTGAATCCAGGAAGAGAGAGAGAGAGAGAGATGGGGAAAGGCTGCTAAGGGCATCATTGGAGGACATCCCACGATGGAATTCGTTCGATCGACGGCGAAAATACCCGTACCTAGTACTTACCTTGCTCTCCTTCAAGACGCTGCACTCATGTCGGCCCTTAATCAAATCAGAAGTTAAAAAAGGTGTCGGATTGCAGTGTGTCTCTTATCGAGAGGTCAGACTTCTACGGATCTGTTTTTGCTCTTACGGCTACAAGATCAAAGTAGACAAAGTGAAGCTCTCTTTGTGGACCCAGAAAGCTTCCTTGGAGACACGGAATTTGGCAACTGGATCACATTGCGTGCCGACTTGCAAAAGCGAGAATGCATTTTCGCTATCAATCAGTTTTTATCACGACTTTCGAGACAAAATTCAGATGAGGCTGCAACCTTCATCCTCGAATGACTTTCGGGCTGTCAAACTTTTCGCTTTTTGTGTGTGGAAATTTGACCTCAAAATCTGACCTTGGACATGCCTGTACACCAAAATGCTTTCAAAGACGTAGAACCCAAGAGGATTAAAAAAGTGGACTCACCTGACGAGAAGAAGGTCAGGTAGCTGTCATTCTTGTTTCCATCAGGAGCTTTCCAACAGGAAATGAAATCAAATACCGCTTCGGAGTTACCAAATGGATTTTCGGGATTATTTCCAGGGTTGTAAAATACCTTGGTGGGAGGAAAAAAATTCTGCTGATGGGACAGTGTTTCCAAGAAAAGCACTAAAGACACCACATTGGCAGCTTCCTCAATACCGCTCCAATCACACTTTTTAACATACTCTTTCAAGCTCTTACCTCTACAATCAACATGATGATTAGAACAAAGATCATCGCTGTATTGAAGTATGACACATAGAAAGTGGCACCTAAGCCTCCAATAAGCGTGTATCCGCCAATCACCACGGCCAAAAGCATTGCCGCCAATTCCGGGCTCAGATCCTTGACCAACGAGTTCAAAACCGCTGTGCCCGCAATCGTCAAAGACATCATCACGATGAGGTTGGTGAAGAACGCGAAGCAACAAAAGGTCAAGTGAGTTCGCTTCCCGAATCGAGCCTTGATAACCTAATAGAAGGTGAGGGTTGTCCCAGTTTGTCAGATAATTTCTACTGAAGATCACAAAATGAGTGTTGTTTTGAAAGTAGCCTAACCTGAAGGAATGTCTTGGCTCCTGGTGCTCGGGTTTTTAACATGATGGACAAGATGGCAAACAAGATGATTTGAATGGCAGCGCCACCCGCGTACCAATATGGTCCACTAATTCCATACTGAAGAATAATCATAAGTTTTAAGAACATTTTCCATGGATGTCAATCATATTTACTTAAAGTTCCCAAACAATCTTAATGTTGTACAAGAAAAATATTTCAACGTTTTCTTTGGGAGTTCTGGCATCTACGATCAGTTGTCTTCATATGCAACCAACCTTTTTCCATGACAATAAATTTGCTTGACATAGGAGTCGTGGAAATGGGTGTAAACAATGATCTTTTTTTTAAATTTACTTTACCTTGCTGGCCACCGTAGAAGACTGCAGGAGAGTTGCAGACCAAGTCCATTGGGACACAATGGTTGTAGCTGTCAAGCCAATGCTAACTTTGCCACCAGCGTCAAAAGCCGTGTCCAAATTATCAGCATCATGGTAAACGTGTTTCCGCACCTGATTGATTAGAGGTCAAACATACAGGTAAACCATGGAACATTTTTTTAGGCGCAACTCACCATCTGAAAGGCCTGAGCAATCCCAGCTGCAAAAAGGCCCACAAAAAGAAACAGAAGCATGGCCATTCCCAATCCAACAGTTGGGATCACGCCCAATGAAGGTCCTCCGTTGGCTAATGTTTTTTGCCGCTCCTTGAAAACTCGATCCGTGCATTGTTTGATTCCAATACTTTCGGATTGGATGATAGTGTCAGTGTAGTATTTGGCCAAAGTGGCTGGAGGGATCCGTTTGGGTGCTGGATCCTCGAATTGGGCATGAGCTTGGGCCAAGAGCACCACAAGGAACAAAATTGCCAATTTTGTCATGGTCACTTCCTTCTGGAATGACAAAATTCTGAATTATTGCTGAACTTACCAATCAGTTGGACCGTTCTTTTCGCTTTTTCGATTTTATGTTGAAGTGTTAAAATTGTCTTCTAGTTTTTCAATGTTTTGACTTGGACTAATTTTTCGGTCTCGAAGAATCAATACATCAATGCATGCATAACTTTTCCCAATTGGGATGGAGAAGAGGCGGAAAAATCATTCCAAATTGTGTGTGAATACTGAATTAACTGATGTGACTCCATATTTCAAAGGCCTAATCTCATTGTCGAGAGGTAACGTAGCTTGTGTTCAAACAAAACTTGTTTTTTTGGAACTATCGTCCTATTTTTCATGAAAGTTTATTAAGAGGTGAAACCTAAATGTCCTCAAAATAGCAAACTCCTCTACGCTCTACTGTACAAAACTAACCCCTCAAAGATTCCGTTTGAAAGAATCAAGTTACCCCTCTGAACAATAATGCCCACCTATGTAAGAATGCTACTGGAACAAGTCCAGTAGTGGAGCAACTCCAAGGTTGAGTCATAGACCCAAACTGCGACTTTCATGAATGGAACACGAACAAAGCCGCTCTCTTGCTCATCTCGAGGACGTAACACATATCGCCTGGCCGTAAAACCCTTGTTTTGGCAAGTGAACAAAAATCAAGCTTTCTTACACGTCATTCCTCTAGATTGAAAAAGTGGAAAATTAATGTTTTCCTGTTTTTTTTTACTTAATACATGTTTCGCAGCTTCACGAAGAAATCCGTATTCTTTGCGGTTTAATTTCGACCTACTGCACTTTTTATGTTTTTTATTAAGGTCCAGTCAACTTGCTTAAGATAATTTTCCTCATTTTACCTTAAGTTATTGAAGTGCAAATTCAGCATGATTAGTCTCAAGCACACGTTCCGTAGATTTATTGACAAGCTGAGGGCATCTTGATCATGTTTTATTTAGTAAGATTTTACGTCGTAAAAAGTAACATGAGCTTGTAATGACCAGGTATTTCCAAGTAAATGGCTAAGCTGACTCCCTGAAGAAACAAATAAGAATTTGTCTCGTGCTTCTGTTTCATTGTTCTTAACGTAAAAAAATGTCACGTATGTTACATAACAAAAGAAGAAAAGCGAAATGCTGAAGTTTAACAAAATACATTCAGTTTGACTGTAAACTTTTTCTTCCATAGTAAAATGTCCGAAACTCATCGGAAAAAGGCGAGTTCATTTGCAAAAGGATAACAATCCACTTTTATTATTTCATTTTAGTAACAAGAGCAAAAATAAGTGGCCATGCAAAACATACGAATAACACTTGAGATATTGTTTATAACCTCATGACTTGAACGAACTGACCTTTTATGGGAATCTCTTTGAACCCCAATGCAAGCTCATTTTTTGCTTGCACATCCAAAATTAGGATCAAGCGTTAAAAATGACGGCCGTGTTTGATTTTGTTACACTAAATGCGAAGCCTTCTAGCAAGGTGAGAGTCTGCACTCCAGAAAAAGCAAGATGTGCAATTTGTTTATTCAGACACATTCTTGTGTCTGACAGGAAAGAAAATATGCTACCCAGTCATTTTACACAAATTGAACAGAAGATGGTTTGATACGTTCCAACAATAAAAACAAAAAAACGCAAGCAGAAGACGTTAAAAGTTGGTTGGCTTTGACATTTTTATCTTTGGTTACTCAATTGAAACTTAATTTATTTACAATTGGCTTCAGCTTAAAGGGTCAAATTGGGTGTGTGTGATCTTTTATGTGATCACACCTTGATTATTAAGTTTCTCATTGGTTGTTGTTTAAGAAAAACATAAGCCTTGGTATCACATAGCCGATCAAATCATTTAATACAAACATCAAGTAAGCCTCGCTATTGTAGACTCAGGCTTAGAAACTCGAAGAAAGTTTGTCCTATGGGAATATATTGAGTCAGTGCCTTACGGACTCACACTTTTTCCAGACTTTGACCGTTTCTAAATGGTCAATTTTTTAATATTGTATGCTTTTTGACAGTTACAATTTACAATTCCAGAGCTGAAGAATTCATTCCCAAATCGAAATAAAAGATATATTTTAGAAGCATGGGGTCGAAAAAATAAGTTTTAGTTTCAAGGTGTGTATTTTCTGCATATTGGTGCTTAAAGTACGGACATGTTGTTGGTCTTTCTTCAATTTGATTTGGAACACATCTTAGAAAGCAACATTTGGAAAAAGTAGCCAATCGATCTGAAGAAAGCGATAAAGCTAAAGACTTGAGGGAACTTGATTGTTGAGCGTATGTCATATCCAAATGTACTAGGAACTAGTTGATACAACCCATATTCCCCATCTGATTTTGAAAGACCCCCCAAACCGACAGATATGGATTGCCCTCGAAAATAAAGCACCGATTGCCAACCGCCCATAAAATATTGATGAATATTTACGCCAGAGAAATAGCTCAAGTCAAACATATTTCGTATTATGTCGCGTTTATGTAACTCTTCTGTTGGGACACATTCTCTACTCGGCTTAAGATCTGACCTCAATTCCACCAATAAAAAAATCTTCATTGTGAAACTAACTTTAGAACAAGACTCTGAGGTCTTTATTTCATAGCCCTATCAATGTTCCCAAAGTTCCAGCCCCTTTCAAACAAACCACAAAGATAGGAAAATTGAAATACCAACCAATTAGCTTACCTCCGCCCGATTTTGGCTGAAAAGTCACTAGAAAAAAAGATTCACACAATATTCTGAGACTCTTTTCTTGGGCTCTAAAGGAGCACACTGAGTGTCTTAGCCTCCGTTAATTGACTGATGAGAGGAGCGCAAGCTTGGATTGTCCGTAACCCTGAGGCGACTTCCAGATCTCAGAGCTCCGGCCTATCAAGCCACCCGTCGTCCGTCGATCAATGGGGAAGAGAGCTAAATCAGTAAGCGTGCTCTAAAGCGCTCTGACATTTAGAGAAACAAACTTCTGGACGTGAAGGCATTCGAAGCATGGAGTAAGTCTTTGGAAGGTAAAGATATAAACTTACGATTTTTCATACCTTCATGTGCCCCAAGAAATATTTCAGGTTCAACAGTTAACTTAATTTTATAATCTTTATTGCGACTCTTGGTCATGTCATGGCGTAAAAGTAACTGTAAAATTAAATCTGATGTATATACATTATACAAAATGGTAAAACAAGAAGAATGTCAAATGTCAAATTCTTTTGCTAGAAACGTTCACTTTACTGACCAATGATACTTAGTTGGAAAAAATGAATTTACCTTATTAGTCGAAATTTCAACTTGGAACCAAAGGGACGCAAACTCATCATTAATTGTTGTTGTAATGTGCCAACAAGGCAAATGTCATGAAGTAATGGTACATGGGGTCAAGGTAAATGAACTCAACTTTAATCTTATTACAAAACGCGTAAGTGGGAAATCTAGAACAATGCGAATCTAGAGCCTCAAATTAATAAAACCAAATTTCAGATCAATTGTACAATCAAATTCTAGCCAGATCTACCAACTTCATGATAAAACAAATGCCACATCAATCGAACGATGAATGATGGTTGATATTATCAAACCGAGTAGCACTAGAGAGCCACAAAACACCATTTTTTCGTAGTTTTTGGACAATGGTGGGCATCCAATCGTTTGACCTAAATTGCTAGTTGACACCCGTTTTCACATTTTTATGCAGTTTAGGCTTTTTTGGGGCTGATTTGTGTGGCCAGAAAAGTTGCATTTTCAGTATTTTGGTCAGACATTGGCATGCCTGACGTTTAACAATTCAGGATGTTGCCTGTTATCTCTCTTTAGGGCACAAACACTGAAAATATTGAATGAGCATATTTTGTTAAACAAACTCCCACAAACAACAACCCACTGAGCACGTTCAAAGAATGACATTGCCTTGAGTCAATTTCTAATAAAACAAGTAGGTTTCCTCAAGCATACAACCTGACGATCTCCGGGAAGGATTTGAATTTTCCTGCCCATGCAGTGACTACAGTGCCCATTCCGGACACACTGACACCAATCATCGAAATTTGAAGAGCCCCTAAGTTCCTTTTGATTACTTGGGGGACGGATTGACATGTTAAAGGTGTTATGTCAACAACACCTGCTATTGTTATAGAAGCTTAGCCTTGGATTACCGTTCAGACGCTGATCCAATGGAACCGGAACTTACTGTTATAAGAACATATGTGCCCAGCCATTCACAACGGTACACTGGACATATTTGACGCCGCAAAATGTACCCCAATAGTTTTACGGAAAATTATGAAACTTTTGAACTGAACCTCCCGACCAGAAATTGAAAAAATCTTGGTCACGCTATCCAAGCCACGCAGATGTACTCGCCTTAGACAATCAAAATTATTGGGATGAACATGACAAGTTTTACTCTGTAGCTCAAGGAGGTTGGATATAGAAGAATTCTCGTAACCCCTTTTTTCTATGGTTCAAATTTTCTGTTGTCCAAGTTGAGGTTAAGCTAAACGGGTGATACAATATGGACGAACAATAAAATTTGACTTGCGTGAATAAAAATTACGAGTGAGAGGAGTTCGTGTAAAGTTCCAAAATATATTTGATTACAGTGGTTGCCAGAAACAGTGAGTGAAATGTGCTTTAACCACTACTGAGCAAAAAATAGCCAACTATTGCACGATGTTTGAATTCCAATGTCAATAATCTTGAATTATAAACTGTTCAAAAAGTGAAAACTGGAATGAAACGGCTGGAAATGATCAGCAGTAGCCTCGTTGAAAGGATGGAGGGTTAAATACTGATCCAAGGTAATGCCTAAATTACCGTTTTAGTCCCGTTTCTTGATGAGATCAAAGCCTACCGAGGTATCCGACGACAATTGGAAAGACCTCCAGTTAAATGGAGACCTCCATGGTCCAACTTAACATATTGCTTAAAATAACTCAATATGCCGCAGCAACAAAGAGCATCTTTAAAGTTAACTGTATTCTCATTTGCATCCTGGGTTTTGTTGCATCTTTATTTGCATAATTTGGGAAACTTACTCATCACTCAATAGAGTCAGTGACATGAATTGGAAAAAAAGGAAATCAATAAAAACCAGTCTTTGCCCAGATTCCCCAACTACCAAGCTTTTGACTAAAATTCCCGATCAACCCTGCATTCAAGGCCTAGCCAGACCCGCCAACTCAAATTCGCTGTTCGATCAAATAATATATGAAAGTAAAAGTTAAGTAAAATGAATAGATTCCTCGTCTTGAAGTGCTGGGATTCCAATCCTAGTTGCGGTAAGGAAGTACGCAAAAAAGGACGCCTCGAGACACCTGGTTGGAGTTAATGGAAGAAGCATTTCTTTGAAATTGGAGGCCCAAAACGATGCCACTATTTTGAACTAAAATTGCTTGACTGTGACAAAAGTACTGGAAGATCAAAGTCAAGAGGAATAGGAATCTTTAAAGGTTCATAGAGAGGTTTACGAAGCCCGTTTTTAGCAACCTTTACTTCAATAATAGCCTGGAAAGAGGGAAACTTTTAAAGAAATGCTGGGCTCTGTTTCTCATCTTTTTCTTACTTCTACTTGTCCAATTTACCGTTTATTTTTGTTTTCCTTGCAATGTCTTCCAATCCATTTTTCATTTGTCCCCTCTCTGCAACTGAACTCCAAATGTGACTACGACCCAATCAATACCATAACTTTTATTTGACTTTTCTTAAAGAAGATTGCCTTGACGTTATTCCAAATATGACAAATACGTTTTACGAAAAAAGAAACCAGACATCGCAAAAACGCTTCTTTTCCATATGAAGACCTTTATTGCGTGCAAGCCATCTTGTTCTAATAGTAAGCATTCACCGGACATCCACTCGTCCATTCAGACTTGGCGTCCATCCGACCGACATCAGCGGCGTTCCTCGGTAAAAAAAACTCACTTCTTGGGAATCAAGGGAACGAGACGAATTGACAAGGCTTCACCTTGTCTCAAGTTGGGTTTGAGCCAGCTCCCGCGAAAATAATTCATTTTTTATCCCTGGCTTGCTTTCTGAAGAGTCGTATTCATGGCTTCCGTTACTACAACGCCGGTTGATCTGCACATGGAATACCTCTGGGGGGTACGAGCTACCTGGATATTTATGTTTGTCGTCGTAGGGGATTGACCAGTACCCTTAACAGCCTATTTCTGGATAATATCAGTCATGTTTTATGGTGACGAAACTATCTTTGGGTTTTGTGTATGTTTTCCAGAAACAGTCTTTGCCTCACTATTTGGTAAATAGGGCCTTATCAAAATCATTATATAAAGCAACTGGTTGTAAGATAAGGCAGAGTGCACTTTAAAGAATCGACATGGATGTTTGAGAAACATAGGCGACGGTTGATTTCTGCATCCAAGACAAAGATGAACCTTCAGTAATTCATTGTCAGTAAGAAATTTAACTTTTGAGTAAATTATTGAGGGGTTGAGCTGCTGTAAGTTTGTATTGACGAGCTATTTTTAGCTTTTATTACAGTTTAGTTCCTTGATCCCGTAACACTTTTAGATTGTGTTTGATAAGACTGCTTTCTTGGACCCGCTCATTTCAATGGCTCTTGATTTTTTTTTTTACCAATTACAAGCTATTATCTATTGTCATAAACAATTAATCCACATAACTTCGGATCTTGAGGCTTTCTTGCTGTAAAAAACTAGACCAAGAGTTCGGTTACCATCCCTCTTCTTTGGTATGATTATTTTCAGTTTCAAGAGCTAGATTTTCTGGAGACTGTCCAACATTATTCAACTTTCTTGTTTCATTCCCCTTTTTCTATTTCAGCTTTAGTCTGACTTAAAGACATGTGGTGTTTAATTATTGATGGGCATCAATGTGCTAAGATCAGATTTATGGAATTAAATACAAGGGTGTTAGAGCCCATGCCATGTCTTTGATCTACTTTGGTTCCCTTTAAATAACTCTCGTCAATTGGATCAAATCACTGCTTGAGAGTTTTTAAGGACATGAACGACCCTTTTCCCGATTCATTTGATAGCCATGTTTTTGAACTGTAGACGAGTTTCAAAACAATGACTCGAGCCCTGAAAGTCTCCCTGAATCAGAAAAGTTGAAAAGTGAAGGCAAGTTTTATGCATAAAAAATGGTCTTCGATTCTATGCAAAAGGGAAATGAATTTCGTGGCGTACAGGGTCCCTTCAAATTAGTGAAACACAAGTTTAACGTTAAATTACTCCTTTCACAGAGGTCAAATAAGTTTTGTTATTAAGTTAAAAATTGTTCCGCCTAGTCCTTTCCATATGTAGACAAGCTTTCAGGTCAATCGAATGAACAAAGCCAAAAATATGGACCTCGAAGCAAAGCAATCCGCAGTTTTGAAGATGCTGGAAAACGGCTGTCCCAACAAGGCCATCATCAAGGCCCTAAATGTTAGCCGTACCCTCATTTGGAGGACGAAAAGAGTATTTGAAGAGACCGGCAAGACCTCAAGGAGGCAAGGGCAAGGGAGAAAGAGGACTGTAAGAACTCCCCAGCTGACCAAGGCCATCCGAGAAAAGATCCGACGGAATCTGGCCCGCTCCATGAACAAGATGGCCAGGGAGTACAATGTCTCTGAAGAGACGGTCAGAAGAATTGTCCAGAAGGACCTAGGTATGAAACCTTACAAACATCAAAAGAAACAGCTTTTGACTGCAGCCACCAAGATGAAGAGGAAGGAAAGATCCCAGGTCCTTCTCAAGTGGCACACAGCTCATACAGAGGTGGTTATTATCTACTCTGATGAGAAATTATTTGAATACACAAAGAAGTACAACCCTCAAAATGATCGTATATTGGCCAAGGACTCTTCCAGCATTCCCTCAATGGTCAGAAATATTTACAGGACGCAAAAACCGGTGTCGGTTATGGTTTGGGGGCCCATTGCCTCAAATGGAGCCAAATCCCCTCTTTTTCGGATCCCTGACAGGGTCAAAAATCAATCAATTTGTATATTTGGATTTTCTGAAGACCAAGGTGTTGCCCTGGATCCAGCAAGAGTTTCCTGGAGTTCCAATTTGCTTCCAGCAGGGCGGTGCTCTAGCTCATACTGCCAAGATTGTCCAAGAGTGGTGCCAGTCCAATTTTGACCATTTTTGGCCCAAGGCATTTTGGCCTCCGTCCTCCCCAGACTGCAATCCTTTGGACTTTGCAATGTAGGGTATGGTTGGGGCGGAGGCCAATGCTGTTCCTAGGGCCAATAAAGACCAGTTAAGGCCGCAGCTGAGGCCGCTTGGGCCAAAATTCCAGAGTTTATAGTCCGTGCCAGCTGCACCAGTGCAATTACACGATTCCGGGCCGTTGTCAGGGCCAATGGAGGCCATATTGAATATTTTTTTTGTTAAATATGTCTCTTCATATCGTTATTTATATGTAAATGAGAATTAAATTTCAAATGTCAACAGAAAAGGATATAATTAATAATTACGATGTTTCACTAATTTGGAGGGACCCTGTAAATGCTAAAAATATTGTCAAGAAGGATTTGAAATGTAAATCATTACGAAACAAAAGGCTCACAAGTTATCATTACTCAGGTCATATGTAATGAATTATTACTCTTATAACCCTTTTTCAATCTTAGTCTCACAATGAGTTTACAGGCTTAGTTAGCACAAGAGTGAGAACTATTTCAGTGAGTGGCAGTTGACAAAACTAAGTCAAGCGTGATATGATGATGACTTTACTATTTTTGTTCATACCTACAGAAGGTAAATTTCATCGATACAAAATAAAATCTTACTGCGCAACCTAGCGTTTTGCACAAAAGGTTTTCCACATTTCAAATCAAAGAAGATAATGGGATATCTCTGATTTCCACATTTTTTCAAATCACTCAGATCTTAGTTTGTTTTAAGTCCATGCTTATTAGAAAAAGCCTACTAGGCTGTCGCGATGCTTAAAATAAATCAATTCAAATTAGACAAAATCCAAATCCCCGATTGTCAACCAGAGAAGAGAATTTACTTCGGGCAAGTCTATCAAGATACATTGTTTTAAAAACAGCACTTGTAAAATGGGAATATAAGAATTAGCTTATTACTAGATATGGCGTGACTATGGGATACTTTTTCCAAAAATATGCGTATAAGGAAAGCAAATATAAATATGCTTTGAGGTAACAAAGATGTGTTTTAAAAGGCAATTTTTTACCCGCTATTCTCCATTCTTTCTCACATTTTTTTCACTCTTTCTCAAAATTTTGATTTGATATCAAGTAACTGCTTATTTTTTCTATCACGAGTCAGAAAACCTAAAATTAAAGAATGTGCCCCAAAAGGTCCCCTTTTCATAGATTTCAAAATTTCATCTCTAATATGCCAAACCGTTGAATCAATTCCATCACAAAACTAAAGTGAGCATGAAAGCTTTGTTATTGTTGAGGAATGAACCCTTTTATGTTGTGGTTTTACGAAGCTTTGCTATAATCAACTTCTCCATGCTTTGGCATTGGTACTTCCAAAAAACCTAGTTTTTCAAAGAACAGTTCCCAGTTCCAAGTATTGAAAAAAACCGGTTCTCAGTTCCAGTTCTTCTTTTTTTCTATATTTCATGAAGAGCAAGAAAACAACATGTGAAAAGCTCTAACAGACTCTTGGAATTCGACTTTGGTACTTTAGTTGGGTGATTATCCATTTGCAGCATTTCGTTGAACAAAATCATCAATGCAATCCTTAATATTACAAGTCACAAACTTACAGAAATTGGGACTGCAAACGAGCTTTCCGTCAAATCGACCTGCTTTTGGACATGGCAAATCTGAGTCACTTTTCGAATCAAAGTAAAAAGATAACCTATATAACGCAAAATGCAGGACTGAAGTGTGTCGAAACGTTCTTGATTCTGATCACTAGAGCCATAAAAAAGTAGACTAAATTTGTCAAAATAGCGGTTAAAAATGCTGGGAAACATGGCCAAATAGTTGGGAAAATAGTCGATAAATTATGCGGAAAACAAGCGCTTAGTGGTGTATTTATATAGAACTAGTAAGAGGGGGATATTTATAATACAAGTAGTAATAAAGGGACTGATTCCACTGCACGTGCATATGGTCACGAAGGTTTGCTTCTGAAGGCGACGACTTTTAGCGCAGAAAAGAACTAAAGAATCTTTCACAGTCGACGGAGGTAACTGTGGGACATGCAAAATTCGCTAGAACAATCGGCTCCAATGCCAGCCATATCATGCGATGTCCCGTTGGGGACACGGGTGCTTTGCAGTATTTTTTGTAGCCTGAATTTTGTCGAGAACGCTCTTGAGCTTTCTGGCAAAAGGCTGAGCAATGACCTTTTCTAACAATTCCTCCATCACCTCGATACCGACGACGAGCTTCATCCTTCCATTCAACTTGCTTCCCTCTAGCTCTAATATTCGTATGGAATACGTAGGTCCTGTTTATCCAGTTGCATCTTTCAAGTCAGACTTGGGCAATTTTTAGATAGCATTCCAGACAGCGATGGGAAAAATCGAGATTGGTCGAATTTTTGCCACTTTCCGCCAAAAGTGGCTGAAAATGGCAAAAAATGGCAGAAATTGTTGGAAGGTGGGCAAAAATGGACGCCGGTGTTTAAACTGGCCGATCTTGATCCTAAAAGATGTCATTTCTAGCGGTTTTTCTCTTGAAACTGAAGGAAGTTTCCAGAATATTTCTCTATATTCTTTGTTCAGGTTTCCAGTATTTTCAATTAGGATCCCTCAAATAGCCTTGCTTTCAATAATCATGGAATCTTTGTTGAAGGGACTTTCTGAAGGGGCTAGGAACTGTCTTGAGTTGGTTTTGGATGGGAAAACTCCGTCCTCTATCAATAAGCCTTTCATCATGGAAGCTTTAATAGCTTGGGTTGGTCACACCCAGCCACTACTTGACTGTGGGATAAACCAGTCAAGTGTAGGCAAAAGGGACACAAGCACTGACACTCTTGATTTGACAGAAATGCCCCTTGTAGTCAAGGAGGTCACAGAGGTCAGAAAGAGTGAGAGCAAAGTAGAGACTGCTCTCGAAATTTGCGATGTCCATAAACGACAGAGATGCAAAAAGGCAGGCAAAGGGTGTAAACTGGCTCACCCAGAATGGTGTCCCAAACTTAGAGGGTTTGGCCTTCTCATATTCAATGAGAAGGGCTGTTCCAAGCAGGGGTGTAGCTTTTTCCACCCATTTATGTGCATGAGATCTTTGAGGCACAAGGTATGCCTCAATTTCAAATGCACAAAGGCCCATCTCAGTGGCACTAGGAGGAAGAGACAGCATTTGTCTCAACCTCATTGTCAAGTCTCTCAACAGACTTACCCCACCCTTTTCCTCTCTCCTTTCCTATTTCCCTCCCCTTGTTTCCCTCCCTCTCCTGCAACCTCACCCTCAAGTCCTTTAACCTCTCTTCTGACCAAACTTGGTAGCCCTAAGCCCCCCTCTGGTCGCCATGAGCCCCACGCATCTCTTAGAACGTATGCTCAGGTGGCGGCCAGAGTTCCTTCTCCCTCTTCTCCCTTTTTACCCTCTCCTCAAAGGTTCTCTTAGCCTCCACCTGAGGTTAGTTTTGTCCAAAAACAGGATGTTTTAAGGTTAGAGAGCCTAGTCAAAGATTTGATAGCTCTAGTCCATCGAAGGGCTATCTGCCCATAAAAGGGCTTTATTTGAATGTGCATTTTCTTATTTCCAAAAAAGATAGCACAAAGATCAAGTTTCTTGAGGAACTAGCTTTAGATAGGCAGG
This sequence comes from Tigriopus californicus, assembly GCF_007210705.1. Taxonomy (NCBI): domain Eukaryota; kingdom Metazoa; phylum Arthropoda; class Copepoda; order Harpacticoida; family Harpacticidae; genus Tigriopus; species Tigriopus californicus. The sequence continues at coordinate 9,711,177 of NC_081441.1, read as the reverse complement.
TCTCGTTCATTTCCATGAAAGAAACTTGGCTTCGACCAGGGGTCTTCAATGAAGAGGTAGCAATGGCTGGTTTCAATTTAGTTCGATGTGATAGAGTACGCCCTGACAATCCCATTTTTCCGCATGGAGGCGTATGTCTATATGTTAGAAATGACCTGCACACTAGTCATGTAAAAATGTCTAATGGAGAAGTAGAGGTCTTAGTTTGTCATCTTCAAGGTCTTGATCTGTCCATTGCGACAATATATAGGCCCCCTCTTGTTCAGTAAGCTCGCTCTTCTCAGCTCTCAAATTCATAGGAAATGAGTTGGACCAGTCAGTTTGCTCAAAGGTTTTCTTTGTAGGGGACTTCAATTTTCCGGCTAGCGTTGTGCAGTGGGAGGCTAGTCCAGATGGGTATATTCCCATTT
>NC_081441.1:9686425-9710716 GCF_007210705.1 Tigriopus californicus | reverse complement strand
TTCTTAGACTTGGAATTATTGTCGTCGTGTTTATCAGGTTCAAATCAGAACGTCCCATAGCTACGGTAGGTCTACCTCGCATTACAACAACAGGTCTTTGGTCTTTGGATGGCCAAGTCCTGGAAAATAAGAATGGGCGGTCGATGGGCTGCAAAAATAAGGCTGCTTGGGTCACAGTTGGGGACACTTTGTCACCAATGAAGGATCATTCATGCCTTTCTCTCCAGTTTTGAATCCTATCTGGATTTTGTGATATAATGTTTTCAAACATAAAACAGACAATCAGAGGATATTAGATTTGATATCTTCAATGGCTCTAATCCAGTGTGAGAGGACGGGTCAGGTTGGCCAACTTCTTGAAATGGTTTGACAAAATGGTAGTGAGGTCAACCCAAGGGCGGGTCATTGAGTAGTAGTCACACACAATGATTTATGAGCGAATTTCACTTCAGATTTCATAGGACCAGAGCACGGTCGCTTCAAATTTAGCCCTTTCAATGTCTCACAGCTGTTGATTTTTAGGGTGACTATGTGTCCAGGGTAAAGCCGTCCTTGCATGAGGTCAGTAAGTATATGGTGGCCGCCGCCAACAATCTTTCACTGTCAGTAAAGCAAATATATGAGTACACTCTCTAAGGGCAAGTGTGTTGCCACAATAGACACGGTGTGAAACCAGAAATCCACCCTCCTCCTCCTCAAGGGTCCAGATGGTCCAGATCCTATCATAACGTGGCTGAGCCGATTCATTTTTCCAACCAATCAATACCTGTATTCCTTTCATAATCTTAGCAGCTGTTAATTGTGAAAGACATGCACAAAAAGTATTACTAAATGTTCACATTCAAGAAAGACAAAATTTCCTATTTTGGAGTGGCAGTGTACACTAAGTAATCAAAGGGGCACCTCTATTCTCGTGGATTCCACCAACCTGACTGACTTGATTGAGAGTTTGACTTTGACCACGGAAAGGTTTGATCTTTTAAATGCCCCCATAGCAGCATGGCAGGGGGACTTTTCAACCAACTAGAAAGAATAGTACAGCAGGAAAACATGCAGGGTTGTCCACAAGAAATGAAAGGTCATCTTTCGACCGGTTTGTAATTGGCGAACTTGTTAAACAATGATCTCATTTACAGCTTTTCCCAGAAATTGCCGCTTTCGCGTTCACAAGATTCTTTATTTGAAAAAAAGTTAACCAAAAGCCCGTATTGACAAAGACAAAATTGAAGAATTATTTTTCACACCACCTTCAAATTTCAAACAAATCATCATGGTCCTCGACTTCTGGAACGATACACTTGGATCAACTTATCAACGGTCTCGTTTCCAAGACGATTTCTAGCTTTGGGGTGAATGCAACCAGCAGAGCTGAAAATTCTTTCTATGCCCGCACTGGAAGGGGGACAAGAAAAAATCCGTTCCACAATTTGACAAAACCTTTTCACAGTTTCGTCTCCAGTGATGGTGCCCATATACCGCCAGTATTTGATGAGCTTGAGCTTTGCCATTGAGGGATTGAAAGCAATGCTCGGAAACGCAGCGGTATCATTTGTTTCATAGGCTGCCAAAACTACGGCAAAATCTGGATCCCTCTCAAAAAGGAAGTTTCGGACGTCAATCTCTTCTTCTTCGCTAAGCCGTTGTCGTTGATGATCCCCAAGCCGAGATCGGTTGTCCCAAAAAAAAACCCGCAACTTTGTGATAGATCGTGAGCGCTTGGGAAGATCGGAGCCACAAGTCGTCATGCACTTCTTCCCCAATTAAAGAGTTTTGGAGCAAGCTGAGCCAAGCTGTAGTTCATACGCTGAGGTCGGTAGAGTCGCTTTGGAATAGGTTTAAAACCTTTGAGACTGCCTCAAGCTGTGCCAGCATTCGTTTTCCTTTAAATCAGGACTTGCCGATCATCTAGCAGTTTTTGAATGTCTTCTTTCATCTCTCTCTCATGCTCGTCTCGAATCTCCACTATCATTGGATGGTTATGGATGAAGCTCTTGAGGGAGCACGGTGACTCGTCCATCGGATTTGGTTCGGTAATTGTGGTGACTTTCAGCCATGCTCCCGGACGTTGGTGATCCCGAAAAAACTTATTGATGGAAATGATGCCATTTGCTTCCACGAGGTTCAAATAATGAGTGCTACATTTACAATTAGGTCGGATGTCCAACCTAATAGTAAACGCCGAGCTGCCACCATTTTGGCTTCATTGTCGCTCAAAAAAGCAACATTACATTGAAACATGTTTTCGGCCATCAATATAGATTACTTGGCCAGATCAAAGCAACAGTTGACCGTTATCTTTTCGGAGCCAACCTCTTTGAAGTCCAAATGGTATGTCTTGCCTTTTCAATGCATGTGAGGGACGATGCCATGATAGGCTCTCTGTAAAGAAAAAAGAACGTTATTTTAGCTCCTTAAATCTTCATCCATCCATTCTTGTACAATTCAAACCTATTGATGTTAGACACTCCATCTTGTGCTAGGACGACGAGTTGGTGTTTTATATCTTCTTCCAAGGCTTGGTCTACGCGATTTGTTTCTTCGTCTAAAAGCTATTTGGCCAAGAGCTTCCTATTCAACAATTTGCGTCCAATTCCGGGTCGTGTGTCCTCAATGGCAGCCTGGAACGATGGATCATCGGCGACTTGAAATGGAATGCGATTCTTGTAAAGGAAAATGCTCCAGTGTTGACGCATTGTCTCTAATTGACAAGGCGAAGCTGATACCACGAAACTGGATGCTTGGGGAATGAGAGTTCGACTTCGTTTTGCCCTCTGTACTTTGTAATGATTGTCTGGGTTCATGTTGCCAACAGCAGTACCGATGTTAGTGTTGTTGTTGGAACTGATTGGGAGATCACCTTGGGGAGAGGCATTCTTTTCTTTGAGAGTGTTATTATTGTTAAAAATGGGTGACAAAGGATTGGTATTTTGGTTTTGTACAAGTTTTGTTTCAATCTCCCAACAATGTGCTTGAATGTGGGCGACATGATTGCACCTTTACATAATCAAGGTAATTCCGACACCTCTGGAGGTCAGCCTCAACCCAGGCTTTTTCCTTGCCTTTCAGTTTAGTGTTTCCACCACATGGATGAAAACTTACTCGAGCCTCATTTTAACACCTTCAAAATTTCTTTCTTAAAAATGTGGTTGGACAATTTACTCAAACCCATTTTATGAAGCGTGCTAGACGAGAGTAATTGCTCGACAAGGAGTTGTATTAGTGGTTTCTACTCTGAATTTGGACAAGCCGTCAACAATTCAAATTTGTACCATAGTTGTCCTAAGTAGCTTGACTACGAATGAAACATTTTGACCACCAGCGAAAGCTGAGACGAAAACAAGCGATCGTAGCGCCTTTGATCGATCTACGTATCTATGAAGTTATCCATGTGCGTTACCTACTGATCAGATGGATTCTGGCTCAGAGAGTGCTCGATGAATTCCATCTTCGTGTTCAAGTACCTGATTAGGAGGTAAAAACTGAAACGTCTTCTAGCGAGTTTTCAGAAAACTTTCCACTCCATCGCACTCAATGTGATAGCTTAAGGCAGGGGGAGAGGAGAGAAAGTGTACATATCATTGATGAATATTCCTCCAATTTGCTGTTGATCGTCTTGTAAATTCCACTGTTGGCAGATATATTTAAGAATGGCAGTAAATGGCATAATATCAAAGTAAATATATGCTTTGCTCTTGAATTAATTAGACTTGTAATAATTTGTTTGGAATGATCAATATTTGGATGATATGTGAGGGCAGATAAGATTCTAAGTAAACCTGTATTACGTAAATGTGCACTGAATGATGTTATTTGAAAATAATGAAATTAAATTGCAATAAACTTGCAACAATGTCTCAAAAATTCGTGTTCTATAATTAGTTGAACTAGAAATGAAAAGCTTTACCTGAATCACATGATGAACATAGAGTTATCACATGAGGAATTAACAACTGTACATACCTGACAAATGTCCTGATGGAAATTCGACCAGTCAATGGCAGCTTTTACTACCATCCCTCCACAATGCCTCACGCTTTCTTTTTGGAGTGAAAAGTGCAAAACTTCTTGCAACTGTGGTAACCCTGGTCAGCTACGTGAATAAACGCCAGTCTATAGTAGAACCCAGAGCGAGACACTTCATTGGTGACCCCGACTTGCGAATACTACCTGACCCGACAATCTAGACGCCTGCCCTGTCAACCTCCTTCATTTCGTCAGCGTCTTAAGCTACGTTTTGATCATCATGGCCACCCAAAACCCCGATTCTGCCTTTGAAACGTTTGAACCCGTAATAGCCGTCTCTGTGAAGATCCCAGGGTACAACCCCCGTCTTCTGGAGAGCTAGTAGCCGACGTTACCGAGAATCTCCTTGGCTTAAATTTCTACAGCTCCTATGATACCCTCCTCGACTGTAAGCGTCACCGGCTGATTAATATGGCGACCCAAAAATCAGTTTACGGAGCTGCTACTGTTACAGCTTCGATAGCAGCTATTCCCAAATCATCGTCCACTCCATCTATTACACATTTCCCCAAGAAGTTCAGTGCCTAACTTGAAAAATATCATGATGTCCTCAACTCACGCACTGATTTCAAAGCGGCTGTGAAGCACGATGTGTTTTTTTTTTGGTTTGTTTTTTTCACGGGCTTTTCTAACCGCTAAAGGGAATGTAATCCCCAGTAGTATTAAAATGAAAGGTTATAATTCGTCTATTTATTACCTTTCAATCTGTATATGATATTTGGTCCACCAATGGGTTTGAGTTGGCAGATCCCGCTAGTCCTTGAATGTAGGGTTGATCTGGAATGCTATCTAAAAATTGGTCCAAGTCTGACTTGAAAGATGCCACCGGATCAACAAGGCCTACGTATTCCCTACGAATATTAGAGGGAAGCAAATTGAACAATGAAGGAGGCCAAGAAAGAAGAGATGTGGACTTCATTGTTCCAACTAGGCTGGATTCTCGAGGGCTTGAAGGTACACTCAAAATGCAGATTAAGCCTCTACGGTCACTAGAATTGACCCTAAATCCTGGGTTGGGACAAAGCTCATGGATATTTAGAAGACGTACAGTATCAGATACCTTTCGTACCTTTTCTGAACACTGTACAGTCCCAACTTTTTTAGCCTCTCCCAATATGAGAGCTCTCTCATGCCTGTGATGTTCCTAGTGAAGCATCTTTGGACTTGCTTGACCTTTTGCAGACCTGCTGAACTCATTGAAGCCCAAATGGGTGAAGCGTATTCAAGATGTGGCTGGACAAGCGACTTTACAGAGTTAGCATTGTGATACTATCTCTGGACTGAAACGTGCGATATATCCAACCACACATTTGAAAAGCCTTCCCCACCTTCAACTGGATATGCTCATCGAACTTTCCATTATTTTGGAGGACTACACCTAGATCTTTCATAGCTGAGACATGCTCAATATCTTTACTTCCATTATCTACGAGTGGAGTATTTAGAGGAGTTGACCCAAATGTCATTGAGCGGAATTTCATTTCTTTCAGGGTCTTATTACTCTCAGTTACCCAAGAGTAGATTCGATCTAAGTCCTTTGCAAGGCTACTAGAATCTTGCCCATTCTTACCAGAAACTAACTTTGTATCGTCAGCATAAGAGAGAGACTGGCAGTAATACAAAGCTTTTGAAGCGGGGCAACGAACATTATAAACAGAAGGGGCCCTAAGATCGAACCCTGGGGAACACCTGTCTTGACATCATGTATGTCATTAAGGGATCCCTCAACCTTAACCAATTGAGAACCTTGCCTTGGATCCCAATCTCATGGAGCCTGTTAACTAAAAGGCCATGATCTACCTTGTCAAAGGCCTTGGCAAAGTCGAGATAAACTACATTGTCTGATTCATGGCTCTCCAGTCCCTCAATAACCTGCTCTATATGTTCAATCAGTTGGGTATCCGTGCTAAAATGTGCTCGGAACCCATGCTGGCTAGGAGGAAGGACTTCATGAATATCAAAAAATTCAACAAGTTTGAACTTCATGATCTTCTCAAACACCTTTGCAATATTCGAAGGGCGAGAAATCGGCATATAGTTACTGGGGAGCGACTTATCTCTCCCTTCAAAAATTGGAACAACGTGAGCTAATCTTATTGAAGATGGAAACTTGCCCTGATCCAAGATGCAGCGCATCAAGTACGAGAAAACAAGAGCGAGAACCAGTGAGTATCTCATCAGAAACTGATATGTCACGCCATCAGGATCAGGAGAACTTGAAAGCCTCAAGTCCTTGATGGCCTCTAAAGCATCTTGATCTGTGACTATAAGATCGTCTAAACCCTCAACTTGACTGACCTTGTCAATCTCAACAGACTCATCTTCAGAGCAATGAGCTGTTGCTTCTGAACTCAGTGAGGTTGAAAACACACTGGAGAACTGATCTCCAAGCATGTTAGCCATAGTCTCTACATTGCTAATGGCTGCCACATCAACCTCAAAAGGCCCAACAGAGTGTTTCATTTTTCTCTTAGAGTTCGCATAAGAGAAAAATGCCTTCGGATTCGACCTGACCTCCTGAACCACCTTACTCTCAGTTTGTAACTGGTCATATTCGATGGAGGCCTTAATCTTATCCTGAACTACCTCCAACTTTTTTTGGAGACTACCCACAATTACTGGATTCGAAGTGCTCTTCAGCTTTCAACTCTTTTTGAACAAAGTCTTCCTATATTTTGGAATTTTTGTCCGTGTACCACCTTTCGGAACACATTCAGAGATTGCTAGACTGAAGCAAACTTCCTTAAAAAGTGAAACTAATTTATCAATGGCTTCATCTATGGACGATTCCTGTTTCAGAATTGAAATCATGTCAAGTTCTTCTAATCTTTCTATAATCAATGGCCAATGTTCATCTTTGAATTTGAACTTAGCCATACCGACCTTTTTGTCCGGTTTTACTCTAGAGCACGCCGGCTTTTGAGTAATGGTCGACCCTATCTCAAGAACATGATGATCTGACAGATTAGTAGGTGTCACATGGACATACTGGATCAGATCAGGGTCATTGGAAAAGACCAAGTCGAGAACGCTATTCTCTCTAGTGGTTACATCAACATGCTGGGAGAAATTGCGCAAGATCGCAAACTCCTCCAGCTTTTCGAACGACTGAGATGTCGCTTTCGAAATGGGAATGTACTCATCGGGACCAGCCTCCCACTCTACAACACTAGCCGGAAAATTAAAGTCCCCTACAAAGAAAACTTTCGTGCAGACTGCCTTGTCCAACTCATTTCCCGTGAATTGGAGAGCTGACATAAAAGAGCTTACTGAACAAGAAGGGGGTCTATACGTTGTAACAATAGACAAATCAAGACCTTGAAGATGACAAACTAAGACCTCTACTTCTCCATTCGACATTTGAACCCAACTAATTTGCAAATCATTCCTAAGATATAGGCATACGCCCCCATGTGGGAATATGGGATTATCAGGGCGTATCCTATCACAACGAACTAAGTTGAAACCAACTATGGTTAGTTCTTCATCTAAGACCCCTGGCCGAAGCCAGGAATCTGTTATAGAGATGAATGCAATCTCTCTCTCAACGGCTAGTTCTTCTAAGATCTTAACTTTTACACGATATGATCGACCATTTGGGAGGGCCTTCACCACTATGCCAGCTCCATAAGTCCACGACTTATCGGTAATGTCCTGGATGTCCCATGTCCCATCATAAGGGGTTTCAGAGGGCGACCTTGAGCACTTTTGTCTGATTTATCACGATATTCGGCCTGGACCTTGTCAAACCTTTGACGGTCAAAGTCCAGAGGGCAACGGGCAGAAGGCAGACAGGAGCGGATGCGGCGGTTGAAGAAAGCTTCAGCCAGGGAGAAATCATAAACCGTGGGGTACAACGCCACTTGAGGAGCGCGGATCAGAAGGAGGTATCGTCGATGCTCCCTGTTGTAGCCAGGAGCCGCTTGACGGCTTTGATTCCGGATTCAGCTAGGCCGTTGCTAGCCGGATGGTACGGCGAGGAGGTCTCATGGAGGATGCTAAATTCCTTGCTGAGAGGAGTAAATGGTCCACGAAATTGGGGACCATTATCTGACTTGATTTTCAGTGGGATCCCAAATTGGCAGAACCAATTGTGGAGGACCTTCCACACGGCCTCAGTGGACGTGGAGGACAGGCGTCCCATGAAAGGATACCCCGAGTATCTGTCCACCATGACCACAAAGGCCCTGCCCTTCAGTTCAAGGAGGTTCACAGATACCAATTTCATTAGACAGGAGGCTGATTCAGGGAGGATGGGTTCAGACTCCTGCAAGGGTAAGACCTTAACACACTCTGGACATGACGCTATTTTGTTTTTGATTTCATTTCGCATCGTTGGCCATATGAAGAGTTGGAATGCGAGTTTGAAGGTTTTATGATTTATGAAGAAGTGCGATTTGTGAGGCATGTTGATGATGGTTGGGCGAGCTGGTCGTGGTAGGAATAGGCGTTCACCCGCAAGGAAGACCCCACCCTCAACTTGGAGCTCGCCAGTAAGCCCAGAGTGCATGGAGAGTTCAGATGGAAATACGGCACCGGATTGGACAAGGTCGACGAGAGTCCCACATTGTATGAGACGGGGCCGGCCCTTTTTCTTGCCCTGGACCAATGCGTACCCAAGACCATGGAGATTTGATGCGTTTGTTAGAAGCTCTGTAGGGAGGGTGGGATTAAATGGCTTGACAACGTGTGGTGAGACAAGGATGTTTCGAATATGACGGAATTCTTGCTTGTGTTCCTCCCACCATAGCCAGGCCAAGATGGTGGCATGGGCAAAGTCAGGCAAAAAAGACGCCAATTGGTTCGCCAAACCAAGGAAAAAGCAAAGGGCCGCCAAGTTGGTGGGGACGGAAAGGAGGCAATGGCGGCCAACTTGGAAGGGTCGGGCCGAATACCCATGGCGGAGACAACGAAGACAGCAAAAGGCACAATGTTGCCCATCTCAAGCTTGTCAATGCTGAGAGTGATTCCCTCATAATAGCAGATATCAAACAGAACTTGTAGGCGGTCAGGGAGCTCATCCATGTCCACGGCTTGTAACATGTCATCCACGATTTTGGACGGCCAGCCCCTTTGGATCAGGGGGGCCACAGCCATGTCCGTCCTTGGACCAAAAGCGTCACCGCTGCCTTTTCACCCCATTGGAGCCACCATTGGTCGATACTTCCCATCAGGGAGGAGGAATGTGCATAGCTTGGACAATTCTTCTGACAATGGGACCTGAAAGTACCCGTGTACAGAGTCTAACTTTGCGAATACCCATGCTTTGGGCATGATCTGTCTCATAAGGTCGGGGACTGAACTGAATGGGTGAACAAGTCTTGAGGTGGCTTCATTGAGGCGGCAGTAGTCAATAACTAGTCGTACCTTGCCATTAGGTTTGGGCACAAAGTGACGGGGGAACCCAAGAAGTAGTCTCTGTTTTGCGCACTATTACTTGGGAGTCCAAGAGCTCTGACACCAAGGCAATAGCGGCGTTCTTGTAGTGGAGGGGCACTTGTCTGACATTTGTCACGTGTAGAGGTTTAACAAAAGTAGACGGTAAAGGACTAAAGTCAGATTTATTTTTCATGTGGATTTCAAATGGTCCCCCGCAAGAGGACTTGCCAGCAGCTTCGCCCAGTGTCGTCCAAAGGACACCCCGTTCAGCCTTGCGGCGTATCATGACGGCTATGCGCGGGCCAACCTTGAGCCTTCTTAGCTGCAATGACTACCTTCTCTGTCAAACCAGAGAGCTTCTTTTCCTTGGTAGTTTGCGAGAGAAATCTGAGTTTGGCCTGTTTGGTGTTATCCTTTTCGGTGAGGAGTGCGCTAGCAACCCCGGAGAGGACAGAGGGGACCTTTTGAGAGGGATGATGGAACCGGAGTCAGTGGTAGTGGTGCCAATAGTTACGCACTTGGGGGTGGAAACAATGCTGATCCTTGTTACAGATGGGCTCTGGGCATCTCTGTTGGAGTTATAGCATCTCCCAGAAGATGAGACATGGAGGGTTTGTTGGCGGCCTCGAGAGTCATGGTGAATGCTACTCTGCTCTGGCGAGTGGGACTGGTGGCGGGTAAGCAGGGAAGAGCGCCAGACAACCTTTATGTGTCCGACCTTGTCACAGTTGAAACAGTGCTTGTCACGCCACGGACCTGCTGGACCCTGAATGTGGCGTTTTGATTCATAGCCAGGGCAGGCGGCTTCCACAGCGGCCATTACTGTGGCAGTTATCTCAACAACTCCGCGAGAGACGTGGTTAACAGGCGTGGTGGAGGAGCAAGACTCCCCCACAATTGATTCATAGATAACAACAGCATCATGGAGCCTCTTCATGGACGGGTTCTGGACCTTCCTGAGCTCTTTGAAAAGCTCAGTCTCGGCCTGACAGCCAAAAGAACACTTTCAGTTCTTCGCCCGTCATGGTCCCAATCTCGGCCTTGGCGGCCCGACGGAAAACTCTACCAGGTAATCAGTGAACAGGCGACCCTCCTTCCTGAACCAATGCAGCAGGTCCCATCTTCTGTTAAAAATCAGGTAGAGGGTTAGGAAGTGGGTTTCCAGGCGTTCGATGGAGGCTGTGATTGTGGGCATTGACCCAATTACGGCAGATAGTTCGGGAGCCAGGCACAACTTGAGAACTCCCAACTGGACGTCTTCCATCGTGGCGGCGAAATTGGATGCACGACCATACTCTGTGAACCTGTTGATCCACTCTCACATCTCAAGCGGGGATGAAGTGGTTGTCAATATGAATGGTTTCAGCTCCCCCACGAGTTTGAACTGGAGACGTCTTGGGGTTGGGGAGGAGGCGGTATTCATTTGGGTGGTATTGTGGTTCATGATGAGGGTGCCAATCATTTCGATCTCGGCGTCGACCTCAGTGATGTGGGCGTCCATGCGGGAGGGCATCTCAATGTACGTAGAGACATCTGCCTCTGACAGGCCGCATTGTTCAGATGGATCCTTGCCACGGAAGTCTGACCATTTCTCCTCGAACGTCAGACAGGCTTCCTCGAGCTCATGGAGCTTGATGAGAAGTGTGGCAGTGTTGGCTTGTGGAGTGTTCCACTTTCGCAGGTACCGGACCTGGATCAGGAGGCCGCTCTTTGAGGCGGTAATTGATCTCGACATGGTGACGGGTCGTTGATGATGACGGTCACGGGATTGACAAGGTAAGTCGGCAGAAGAGAGGGCGGTGACGGCAGGGGTGGCCGGAGGGGCACCGGGTAGTGTAGTTCTATACTACTGCGCCATGGTAAGATGCGTGAAATGGGAGGAGAAATGGAACACGTTCACTATGTGAGATGAAAAACTGGCAGAGTTCTATTTCAAGAGAATGGTTGAAAATAGGAACGGAATGTCTTGATCGGAAACGACGTAGGCATACAACCTGCTTGAAGAAGTAAGTTGAAAGCATATGGAATTGAATTTCTAGTTGCTGCTGCTTTTCTACAGACTTGAGCTGATTGATTTCATTCTGGCTACTTTTGGTGCAACTTATATTATACTACTCGTTTAGAACAAGAAACAGGAAAGAAATTTGGGAAGAAGCGCATGTTTTCACTCAACATCTTATTTTTTTGTTAGTTGTTTTTGATTGCTTTGCTTGTATTCGTTTTGGTGGTTGGAAAGTGTGACTGACACATTTAAAACTAAAGCTAATTCATGCATAAAATCAAGAGTGATACAACGCGTAGGAAATAATCTGATGCAAGAGTTTTTGTATCTGGTCATTATTTTTTTCTTTGATTCTTATATCTTATAGCTTCCTTTTATGGCTGAACTCACTGGGGTATTCCTCTAAATACAGAGCTTTACTCCTATCTACCATTTTTGATGAATTTTAGACACCCTTGAATTTCTTCACATTGTTCAAAAAGGTATTTCCATAGAGAGAATGTAACCCCTTAACAAACTCAATGCTGTTTGAGTACATAAGGAATGAAGCCTAGCACATAATTGATCTCAATCAGTTTTTAAGCCACAATGTAATGTAATAAACTGCTTTTTATATGAGAAATAAAACGATTAGTAGGAATGTTACGTAAATAGAACTGTTTTATAGATACTGTTTTAATACTTACTTCAGCTTCCCTTTCCGATTTGCTTGCTTGTTATTTGCTTACTTGGATTTTTTTGCTTGCCTTTGTTTGATTGAATCAATTTCAAATTTATTTTGCAACTTTGTCCCATCAGCACTGGCTTGGGCGTGTGTTGTTTCTAGTTTGCATAACCTTTAGTTTGACGGAAGAATTCATTACGCAATAGCACTCTCGTAATCACAGAACCTCTTGCGCAGCATTTGGTCCACTATAGACCATCTAGTCCACTACAATGAGACTTCACCTTCCCGACCTCAACCCTCCAAGTAGGCAAGGCTCATGTGACTTCGAAATAAAAAAATAGGGCATTGCCTCAAAAAGTCATCGTTAATGAACTATGACTGTATCAAGCGTCAACCATAACAGAAGATGCAGCGACAAAGTATGAACACAAAGACATTGAAGCAAGCGAAAATAGGGTTTACTATATTTTGATTGAGCTAAGTGGCACTGTGGATTTGCAAGGAGCCAAATATGATCTTGGAATGGCATTGGAATTGAAAACTATGGACCTGACAGTTATAACTTCATTCCGTAATTCACAGAAGATGCCAGTAAATTTGAATACTGCAAACAAAGTTTATCGGCCAACTTTCCTGCTGGTTATATCATGTATTGTTAAGTCACTTAATTTGACATCATAAGAAGTTAATTCTAGTTATACAATCGGGATTTTTATATCATAAGTATCAATTCATTTTTCTTATTTATATAAGTCTTTGCATAAACGGCTAAAAAATGCTGGGAATAATGGCAAAATAGTTGGGAAAATAGTCGACAAAATATGCGGAAAACAAGTTCTGACTGGTGTAGTTTTAGAGCTTTAGGTACAGGAAGCTACATTGCCAATTTCAAACCTCTGGACATTAAGCAAAACACAATGTGCCCAAAAAGGTAGATAATTTTGAGATTGCTTTCCTAAAATTTCCAAAATCGAACGGTCTTCCCCTCAATCTGGTCAACCTGAAGAGATTACCAACAAATTACATCCAGTTATTAATGCTTAATATTAGGTTCAAATTATCTTGGAGAGAAATGGCTTCAATACATCAGAAAAGGTGAGCGAGACGTGGATAGGTAGGTAAGTACCTATGCAAAACTTTTTGTTCGACCCCTAACTGCAGTTCTCCGCCATGCAGCGTTGAGCTTTGTTGGGGCACCTCCCCCCTCCATGGACAAAACGCGTAAAAATGGCTGTGAAAATGGCAAAAAAAAGTTTGAAAAGGACGAATAGACCCCAAAAAGTCGGAAGAAGTGTTAAAAAGGCAATTCGACTTTTTTAATTTTTTTACAGCTATACACATTACACATTACCATTGTTTGCCGACAAAAAGCATCAATAAGCTAGCTTGTTAAATTCCAAACTCTGTCTTCTTTTAGGTGCGAGTGTACATATATTCATTTTTGGGCATCCTTGATTGCATGGGAACATGTAATTCAAGAAACATTGGTACTCGATGTGTCCAAAGGGCTTAAAGACTTGCCTTACACAGATGCTCCCAAGAGAGCGCTGGACCAAGACTCAATGACCTCGATGAAGAATCTCGTAAAAAGCATGACTAACTCAACAAAAGCTGAATAAGATAAAGAGTATCCTGAGAGCACCTTACTTGGTCGCCAGGGAGAACTTTGACTACTACGGGGACTGTTTCTGTTTGATCTTTTTATTAGGATTTCTCGCTGGCATGGAAAATTTGAGATGTTGAGCTGAAAAGAGGAACGTGTTCCACCTCGTCCGAGACCCTGGAACGTGACAACGTCAAGGTAAAAGTGAACATGTAGGACCCTCAGAAATCATTCTCCCACGCAAAGAGTCGCATTCTGCAATATGGAAGCAAACACCATATTATTTCCTTTTGGTGTCTCGTGAAACAGGTTAGCTTTGGGAACAAAGACCTCAAGTTTTTAATTATTCCGCGGAACTCTCCTGAAAGGAATTGTCACTTTGCATAAAGTTCGTTACGCTAGTTCCGCAGAAACTCTTGGCTTGAAGGTTTGGAGCCTAAACAAGTTTGCAAGAAAATATGTTGGGCTCCCTTCCGATTTAAAAAGCACATACCGTGCATGGGACGCATTCAATTAGGTGTTTCTATGTACAGTTGTACAGAGCGCTTAATGGGTATGTTTAGTAATGCACGTGCTGCGCTCCGTTCCTGCTTAAAATTCGGGCAAACAAACCTGCGATAAATCACGCACCCCTTCTTGCTCTTGTTTTCTGTAGTATTGCTTGCACCATTTCACCGTCCTCGACATGGAGAATGGTGGTTCCTGGACCAACCCTTGTGTGTTCTAATTTCACTTCCACCGAAATGGTTCTTTCTCAGCTTCACAAAAGTGCACAATAATGACCTCATTGTGAGCTGAAAGGGGCGGAAGAGGAATTTCGGACCAGAAATTTAATGGCGAGTAGCCTTTCTGGGCTTGAAATGACACCTCCTTCTCCACCGTCTTCAATCCAAAGAGTTTTTTCCTCTTTTTGTTCTAATTCAACAACCAGGAAACTCATTATGCATGCGGGAATTATATGTAAGGCAGAAGCACCTTTCAGGTTTCTATAGGCCGGCGAGGAATAGAAATCTAATGTATGTAATATTTTAATATTTATGCTAATGACGCAATATATGTACCAATAACAGATTTCACGATGTTTTATGATAAGGAGATTTTCAAACCCAATTCGTTATAGATTTTAATGGACTCAATTACCTTCACAGAAGCATTAATCTCAGTAACATAAGAGGCAATATTTACGTTTGATATTCATCTTTAAATTGACATGATATCGGATCTAACAAAGAATAGATTTGGCCAGACATTGGAGAAAGGATTGACCTCGAAAAGCTTTTCCAAGTCCTTATCTAAGACTTGAACTTAGGAAAATTCAAATGAAATAAGAAATTCTTTTTGTCTAATCCATTATCCAATACTTGAAACATACTTTCTGATCAAAAAGACATTGTCAATCGAGAATCAAGGAAGTCTTAAAGTCAATATTACCTCCTTTAAATGTAGGAAATGAAGAGTTAAAATCACGCAACCTCCTAATCTTTGGGTGGCCATTTCTTTGTTCCCTAGGAGCTACCCAACATCTGCACAGTAATTAAGTGTTTGGTGTTGACGTACACGCCCATCAAAACATCCGGTTTCTTTTATGGTTGTAAAGTCTTTAATAATAAATTGTCAAGGATCTCTGATCACAATAACCTCTGTCTAAAAATGGTGCAAGCCAGAATGGCATGGCAAGTCCATCTCCGTGAATCCTACGTAATCCTAGCAGGATTTGATGAATGGCATCCAAGTCAAGCGGAATGAGGAGCCTTTATCATCTTGATCTTGGTGAATCAAGGGGTTTCGGATAGGCCAAAGGCCAGATAGAGAACAAAGGCCTTGAGCTCCTTCAATGTGGAAAATCTAATGACCTTCCACGCATTGACCAAGCTGGCTTGGTACTACATTGGAGCTTAATCTCATGCATAGAGGATCTTCAAGCACCAACCGTTATCGCTCTACATACACACATTGCGTCGCCCACCAAAGAGCATTGTATGGCTTTCCCATGGGCAAAGGTTCCCGTCAATCCTGCTATCATTACTTTAACCTTGGTTTTCTGGGTCATGGCACTGATTAAGAATTCATGTGATTTCTTTTGATATTGGTAAACTGATGTCAGGAACAATCAAGGCCACATACTACCTCGAATCTGATGGGAAAACCATAATTGTCGTCATGATCAGTGAACAATGTCATCACAACCGTTTCTTGGAGCGCGGAATGTAAATGGAACTTGAGGTCTTGTGATAGCATTTACGGATCCAAAGCCTTCGTAAGGCTCTGATGGTTGTGGTCCCAGTGTTGTCCCCACCCTGTCTCGACATGCAGAAGTCCCATTTTTCTCACCAACTGCTGTGAAATGTGTCAAACTGTCAGGAAGTCTTTTCAATTACTACTTATGTACAACGCTGACTGCCGTTTTGCCGTATGAAGGAGACCCATGACAACAAAACAACAGCTACACAAAACCTTTAACTTGCTCTTCAGCACCTTCTTGGGAAACCAGGATTCCCACCAATCGTTCTCTGTGTGTTTGGAACACTATGTGAGACAATTATGTGGCTGTATAATACGTACGTACCATCCGTTTTAGGCAATAAAAGTGAGTTATGGTTCGATAGTCGACGTCATTCTTGGGAATGAGGTAATACCTTTCCCAGTTAGCCCTTGCCATTCATTTTCATTTGGGACTGCCTGGTTTCGAAATTTGACAATAGTTAATAAATGTGACACTCGATTTCCATTGTCAGGGAAAGAATCGACGCCTTTCAAAGCCAAGGGAGTGTGCAGTGTGTCACCCAAAATTAGATTATACTCACCCTATTCGTGTTGTCGCTTGCCTCACCCCTCTCATCACCTCAAAAGTGAAGGGTGTCGGTGAAGACTCCATTTTCCACTTGTGCTCCTTGAATGCTTGAAAGGGAACGAGATAACGGCGAGAAGTGGGACGGGCGTACTATAGAATATTCATAGTGACATGTTAATAATTGAAAATGCGTTCCAATTCCCCTTTGGTGGTTAAGTATTGGCGCGTGGAAAGGATGAAGTTGGATCTATTGTTCGTTATTTCAGTCTAAGCTTTGAGAAACTGATCCGGGAAATCCTGCGTCCAGACAAGACACAGGATATTAGATTCACGCAGGAGCAAAGCATTCGAGGCTCGCCTCGACTGTGATGTACAATAAATGTCATTTGCCCGTATTCTATCATTGTATAATGTTCTTTCATCAACGTTTGATTCTTATGATAATTGATTGAATCGAAAGCTGATGTTTTTTGAGCATTGATATTGAATTAGAAATTAAACCATTTAGACTTGGGTTTGGATTTGGCGCGTTTCAATGTTTATATTTGTGTTCAAGCTGACCATTCTTGTACATCGAGCGGCAAACGTTCCTCGTTTTCTAACCAACACGATTAATTTTCAAGCTCCTTTTGGCAACACTGAGTTTTGATTTAGAGCACCTCTTTAGAGCTCCTAATTCTTGGCTTGAACACCCATTGGATCTACAAGAGACTTCATCATAGAGGTGATTCAATACAATGGCCATGGACGGCTTCAGGAAAGGTTGGAAGTGAATCCAGCTTAAGATCTTGTGGAGAGAAACACGGCCAACGAGTGTCGTGCAAAATGAAATGTGAAGGAGGTGCGAGCCAAGTCATAAAATTGCCATGAAGCTTCCGTGCGTTTCAAGGCCGTTTGAGAAAAAATTATGAGGCCCTAAAATGCCTCTCAATGCAGAGTATCTGTCAATAAAGCTAGTACGGAAAACGCACAAGGCGCTGGACAAGGAATGTGCGTTGGCTTAATTATGAAATAGAGCGCATAAGGTCTTGAGGAAGCACGCCATAAATTGAATGTTGATTACCTCATCAATCAATGCCACAGATACGTCCATTCGAAATTATTTCCACATCTAAACCTTTGGACCCCCGACCGGTTCCATTTGGGGAGGTGACCCTCAATTTTCTCATTAGAAGCTATTACAATGCTTTGGTGGTTCCATTGACTAAAAAGAAGTATTCGTAACGCTCTATTTTGGACCCATGTTGAGTGCGTTGGAACGAGAATGATGATGGCTTGTTCCATGTTCCTCTACGCTCTTGATCCAATTAGGCAAAAATGCTTTGCATGCTTCCGACTAATATGTCCAAGACAACAAGGGCGGGGCTCAATAAAAGTCAAGAGAGCATATTTACATTTCATTAGCTCTCAAAAACACATGAAGCACGTTCGTTCCCATTTGGGCTCAAAGCATGTTCCATGTTACGAACGTATTTCGAGTGAGTGTTCTTAGACACCCTTCAACCAACCATTCTTCAGGATATGACGCATTCTTGGAACGGAAAACGGGCTAGCAATTTGTATGTAATAACCAGAAACAACGACATACCGCGCAGGTTTTTAAACGTTTCTTTCTACCCTTTGAGAATAACTCAATTCTCGCGCATTTTATTGATTTTTCCAATGCCCAAATTCTCTCTCCACGGGACCTTAGCCTGAAGTGGATTTCACTGTGAGAGGTCCAATATGTGCAAATTGGCAGAGTTGACAGGTAAAATATTTGGCTTACAAGGCAAACCATTACTTCAAATGCCCATCCCACGTGCTGAGTTGAAAAATGGCCTCCTTTGCTGAATTTTCGGTGTGCCAAAGCGCGTTCCACACCGATCCTGCCATTACGTTCATAGATATGAACCATATTTCAAGATTCCGATCCGATTTCTTAATAGCTTTTCGACCATGATGAACAGAGCGAAAACAAAGCCACCCAAAAAAGCCTTACTTGTCCGTTTCCTAGCGTAGGTCGTTCTTTTACAGAAAGCTGTGGTGGGTGAGTGAGAAAAAAAGCTAAGAAGGCGCCATAAATTAAGTCCAACAATGACGGGTCGGGTGTGTTAATCCAAAGACTCAAATAAATTGAGTGGATAAGAAAATTGAGTCTTGCCAAAGAGCCATGTATCAAGGAAATGGCGAGATTGGAACGTTTGGAACCCAGGGAGTGGTAGGTTTCCCGACTAATAATCTCCGCTTCCAATAAACGTAATGAGAAAACATGGGGAAAAGTTCGTTCCATTGTGTGATTTGTATGTTGCGTCAACAAGTTTCCGATACATTCTTGGGTTTATGGATATTTGAAGATGAATTGTTCCATAAACTGTATGCCATATAATCTAAATTACATGTACGTACACCATTCAATGTAAAAAAGATTACTGCTCATGAAAAAAAAACAGATTTGAACTTGATGTGGCATGATTTCCTAAAATCAAATAACAATTGGTCGGCAATCTGAGTGCAAACTTTTGCTTTATATATGCCTAAATTTGCTTTTTTGCGTTGCTTTTGCATTTGTCTGTCGTTTGAGAACAAAGACACTTGGGGTGGGGAGCATTTTCTTCTTTCTTCATGATTTAACGTGTTTTTATTTTTCCTCAGCCTTTACTCTTTTTTTTTATGGATTGTGTTTTTAAGTGGCAGTTGCAATAAGTTGTAAGATATAGCAAGTCTGAAGATAAAATTAGTTACCTGAGCAGTTTTGGTTTAAGCTGAAATTACGAGGAATAAGACAGAGGTACACAAAATTATCCAACAAAATAGAAAAGATGTTGCTCCTTCAAACATTGCCAAATGCCTAGACTAAAAGTGATACTATTTCAAATGGCTGGCATACTTTTTGCAAATACGTAAAATTCTAAAACAGATTCTTCAGCTTGAAATGAAGGAAAGAAGATCATGTACTAAAAAATGATTTAGTTTTACACTTTTATCCCATGGGAACACAAAGATCAAATGCTTAAACTCAAACGTGTGCCCAATATCAAGTGAATGATTGGGCATAGTTAGGGGTATTAAAGCCATTCTGGTTAACAAAGCTACTTTGTATACACCGAATCATTTCATTGGTTTCGGAATCCCTAGTTTAGGGCCAACGGGGAAAGCAAGTCAATAGCAAATGGAGAATCGTAAGTGAAATCTGCTGGCACATTTATCATGGCCCGAGAGACACATGAGATGATGGAAATGATATTTCTGATCAAAACATTACATCCATCTCCTCTGTTCGGGGATTTCTTTTTCCATTAATCAAAGGAATGACTTGGCAGAAAAAATGTCGTCTTTGTCTGCTTAGCTGAATCCACATCTCACCAAAGCCAAAATAGAAGCTTTCCAACTCTTCAGTTCGTCTCTTTTCTCTTCCCCAAGCTTTGTAGAACAACCACTATAACGCCTTTGAAATGAATTGAAGTTTGAAATTTCCACTCGGTTTCATCACCCCTCGTTCAAGTAGGTTTCTGCTGGCAACCGACACGTCATCCTCGTTTCATTTTCGCTGACTTTCGACTTTTTCAAGTGCATGAGTCAAGCAACTTTCTTCGCATGTCAAGGGCTCTCTCGACTTCATTAGAGTCAACAAAATTTGCATGGATCCTCCCTCGCTCCTCATACATCTGTCGGTATTCAAAATTCAGATTCGTGATTCGAGATTCGCTTTGAATGCAGAATCATGCTGAGTGTTCCATATTACGAAAGGATCTGGACGGAGAAAAATGTTCCATTTCAAATGGAACAAATTACTTCTCGTGTCCCTGTCTCGTTCTTATCTCGGTTTTCCCCTCGTTTTAGTTGGCTACTTTTTGTGTTGGTTCATTGGATTGATTAAACGACAACCATTAGACGCAAAGAGACGGGGGCTCATTTTCATTTCCAAAGCGAACCACCCAAAACCCTCCCCTTGGTCCTTGGTTCTTGGAGTCTTTCTTTCCCTCCCACCCTCTTCGTATTCCGGGCTCTTTATATCCATACGTCCTCCTCTTTCCACTCAGGTCTCTATGACCAAAAGAACGAGGCCCTATTAGTCCGAAGCACCCTGTTAACAAGAGCTAGACCAAGACTACTCATAGATATGATGGGGTGAGAAGGCGCTTATTGAGATTGTAACTTTGGGACTCAGATTCTCCTTTGGAGTTGAGGTCTACGTTATGTCTGTGGGTCCTGGTGGGGGTTGGACGAACAATGCTACCCCTTGAAACCGGAGACATCGACTTTCATTAATAAAGACACCGCTCAGGGTTCCCTTTCTTAATTAAAAGAGGTATGGCCGGGCACCCTCTGATCAGGGAGGGTTTTCTTCAGGCATTCATCCCCCAAGGGTCCCTCTTAAGAAAAGGTCCTCTACCGAGAGACACCATGGTATACGTACAGTAGCGTCCATTAGTAAAATCTAGGCCAAAGTGTCCATTCACTGCCATTTCCTTCTCGTATTCCACTCAGAAAGGCACCACATTTCCTTTGAACCCTGTTGCTCGAGATCTAATGAGTATGGTACGGTATGTATATATGACTTAAACAATGCGTAGCATTTACAATTTATGCAACTCTGTGTTTTAATTTGATAGTCAAATGTCACGCTCTTGCTCACACGTGCAGCGTGTAAGATCCAAATAATGTTTTTGGCTTAACTTGTAATGACAGAGAAAAGAGGGAAATTGAACCATTCTATTCCATTATGGCCGTGATAAGATCTTTGGAATGGGAAAACGCGGCCGTTCTAAAGCTGCCGCATGGTAATGTTCCAAAATGGAGTGCGAATGGGTCCCTTGTTGCTTTCACGTGTCTGCCCAGGGTCTATCTAGTAATGCTTGGGCATTTGTATTCAATTATGATAAGCAGCCTACATTCACAACTTTATGAGGGACATGATTCACCCGCTATTGGAGCACCTTTTCCCTTTCATTCCGTTGTCTGTTTCCCATAGTGTCCCAGGTGATTCCCACTCACTATGGCAATAAATTGAAGTGTTTTCATTTCATTTTCCATGGAATAAACATTTATTCTTAGCCATAGAAAGAGGCCAAATTCGAAAGTGAAGCTCATTATAAAGCGAAAGCATTTGGTCGACCATGAATTCGTTGGAAGGTCTCAAGAAGTTGGAACAGAATTATTGTTGGTATTGCCCATTATTTTGCAGACTTTTATCGCCTAGTTTTCAGTGTTTGAATTTCTCCCCGGGGAAGCATTGCTGTCTCCGAACGTTTGATATGAGGAGAACTGGTCCTCGTTTGAGAATGAGCCCTGGAACAGAGCCGCCACATACAGTACACAGACATCCCTTTTCTACGAAGACCCTAACTCTTTCGACTATTTTGGGGACGGCTACAAATAGATGGAAAAGCCGTCCCGCAGATCGTGACCGCGACGGCAAGATTAACAGACTTGAAGTTTGTGGAAGGAAATTCTTCGAAGTTGTTGCTCTCACTTGGAGAAAACCGATGAACTAGTTGAAGGTCAAAACTTGGGAGCCATGCAAAAATTCAATGTGGCTTATCATTATGTAAATTTGAGCTCCCAAGGCACTTGTAGAGGACTAGGCACTTGTGCCAATCTTCCCAAGTTAAGGTGAAGGGGTGGTTAATGTATGTGTTCGTAAACCTCGTTCCATTCAGGAAAACATGCTAGATCAATCATTTTCTGCCACACCTAACACACATACGTGGTCCCATTCCTATTACCCTACGATCCAAAGTCCATTACGAAGACCTCTATTACTCCTTGAAATAAGTGTGGCCTGGTTTAGAGCAAAAATAAGCCCATCTAGTCCCAGGTCCCTGGTTTACAGTCTCCATTTGACTTCATTTGAACATCCAACCCACAACAGGACAGAGTGGTCTGTTTACTCATGGTTCTCACACTTCCGTTGAAGCACTGTGGCTTCCAAGATTCAGGTTTAATGCGAACGATTTTTCAGCAGTCGGCAGGGTGCGATCCCACGTGTTTGGCTTTGTGTGGCGTGTAAACAATGTGGCTTTTGTGCCACGAAAACCAGCCATGCAAGTGGAACATGGAACAAGTGAGCAACATTCTACGTACGAGACCGGACTTGAGGCTCCATGCATGAAGATCAGGGGAGAAAATTGGCGGGTTATGATCCACTGCTTTAATAAGTTATTTTCTTCCACAAGGTTCTTGGATAAGGATGTTTGGATGGGTTGGACGAGTCGCCAAGAAAGAAATCGGGAACAACAACCGAAATGTTTTTAATGAAAGGATTGAGCGATGTCTAGTCTCGAGGCTGTTTTTGCAGTGACTGTCTGTCCATGGAGAGGGGAAGATCGGGGTTTGGGGTGTTGTTCCATGTGGGACAATGAGTTAGATTGGGTGGTTATGGCACATATATACTCTCTCTCTCCCTTGCTC
This sequence comes from Tigriopus californicus, assembly GCF_007210705.1. Taxonomy (NCBI): domain Eukaryota; kingdom Metazoa; phylum Arthropoda; class Copepoda; order Harpacticoida; family Harpacticidae; genus Tigriopus; species Tigriopus californicus. The sequence continues at coordinate 9,687,858 of NC_081441.1, read as the reverse complement.
TAGCCTTAAACGAAAGAAGAGTCCCCTCACACTCTCACTCCGTGTGTGTAGAGTTTGTGTATGCATTCTCGTTCCCGCTCCATTGAGAAATGAGAGTGCGAAGCCGCACTTTATGATGAGATGGAAGGAATTGAGGGAAGCACTAGGCGTAGGATGGATATCAATGGCCTCGGAAAACGGATTAGATTACAGGCCAAATATTTGAGAATCATAACGTGATGGGGTTGAGGCGCATATGGTTAGTATATTTGACTCTTGAGTGTGCCATTGAATACCATATTTAGGGACGGGCCATGACTCAATGTCAAGAGAGAATCACGACAACATCAATCAGAGCCTTGCATTTTTTTTCAAGAAGCCCATTTGAAAGGGCACCAACGAGAGCCCAGAAAATCCTGTTTGAAATCATTAGCTTATAAACCTGAAATGGTGTGATATTGCTAGGAAATTGTATGTTTTTCGCATTTTATGTTGCTGTAAGTTGCCAAGCTGGATGTTAATAAACTCTTTGACACACTTTGGGATTGGTGACGTGATAAAGAATTAATTTCAATTTTAGTTACTCTTGCATCAATTCAGGAGTGAAAATTCAATAGCACGAACTTATCTAATGGCAGATTTACGCCGACTTCTAGCTCCCATTAGTTTCTTTGTTACCAGGTGTCAGACATATTTTTAGCGTCCAATTCCTTCTTTGGTCACTCGCCATATTTAGCATTCTTTGTTGAATAAGGTTAATTAAAAAATGTTAAATATTGGAACAAAAGGTCTTGCAACGTGATAATTAAGCCTCTACCTATGTATAATGAACAAAGGCCAAAAGAATCAAACATCAACGCGCTCAATACAGAAAAAGTAACATCTAGAATAACGAACTCTGATAAAGAGATTTACGTGTCTTCATGAAGTTGAGAATCTAACCTCAACTTCACAGACCTAAGAACAAGAAATCAAGGATCAAATGCGACCTTATACGATATGAGTATCCAATCTTGGCGAGTCTACATTAAATATTATTTGGCACATTTGAAATCAAAGGAACAGCCAATTGTTTGACAACCATCACAATTCTTGGTCGTCAATTTACTTGTTCCCATGGGGAATGTGTTCTTGAAGCACCGAACAACATGTCGTTTATTAGTCAAAAGGGGAAACCTTTTTTAATATACCCTAGTTGGAAGTTGAGAAATGTTGACGGATTTGAGCTGTCCTCTCACATTCCACGGATGATTGGTCCAACTTTGTCAACGATTACTTGTAGGGGAATTTGAACAACAACGCAACCAATAATAAACGTAAAACTCGTCGTTCTTCCCCCTTTTTTATCTGGCTGCCTCTCTCCCCAAAGTAGCAACAATTGAGCAACGTGCCTGAAGAGGCAAGAAGCATTCTTTTGAAGAATTTAGTTGGAATCCTGGCTCTGAAGCAAAAAA
>NC_081441.1:9685675-9686394 GCF_007210705.1 Tigriopus californicus | reverse complement strand
TTTTGAAGAATTTAGTTGGAATCCTGGCTCTGAAGCAAAAAATAAAAGAATCTCGAAAGAACTCGAAAAAAGGGGAACACATGAAAGGCTCGCGACGAGCTGAGAACGCGAAGCCATTCCGTTTTCTTTCTTTCTTTCTTTCCTTTCGGAATGGTGCCTCAAAGTGAAACAAACAAGTTTGCTCAGACGGATTGCTTTGATTGGCTTCTTCTGTGGAATTTGGAACCTTAATCTAAATGAGGATCTGGTTTAAACAGCCAACCAGGCCGAAAGGGACGACTCTTTTTTCTTTCGGAACGCTGACCAAATGTCCACGCCTCCAAATCAATCTTATGCCTGGGATTGGGCGACAAATTGATCCATTCAAAGTGGAGTTCTTTTGCCTGCCCAAAGGTTCCAATCTGTCTTCAAAGAGCGGTTCCAAGGACTTTTTCATCCGCTTCAAAACCGAAATTTGAAGCAAAAGAGAAGGAGAGAGAGAGTGGGTGTGCAACATCGTTTGAAAAGGATTTCAATTTCCGACGTGCCGCAGATAGAAAACTCGTCCTAGTACGTAAGTTTTGTGTCAAACATCCCCCAGTTCAATTTCCCCCTTGAAGTCCAAATAAGAATGGAACAAGGTCCTGTCCTCCCCCCTCTTTACTCAGCGTCCCTTTTCTACTTCCTCAAATTTTCAATCTCGGACTTTTCTTGACAGGACAAAGGAGTTGGGGGGGAGG
>NC_081441.1:9685447-9685639 GCF_007210705.1 Tigriopus californicus | reverse complement strand
CTAGAATAACGAACTCTGATAAAGAGATTTACGTGTCTTCATGAAGTTGAGAATCTAACCTCAACTTCACAGACCTAAGAACAAGAAATCAAGGANAAAAGCCCCAAAAACCACAATTCATATTGAGGGTGAGATCATTAGAGGACAATGGACACTTTTATCGTAGATGCTATGAATCTCTAGGGTCCTTTG
>NC_081441.1:9678398-9685411 GCF_007210705.1 Tigriopus californicus | reverse complement strand
GGGGAATCAAAATAATTAAAAGTTCTTTCTTTGTTCACGGTTAAGGCTTTTATTTCAAGATGAAGCGCATAGGTTATTGGAATGGAGACAGTTAATACATGTATACAGTAGTTAGGAATGCTGAAAGTTAAGGAACAGGGATGAAGAATGATCCCTACTTTTTATGTGACATTCAAGGGAAAGAGAAAGAGAAGACCAAAACAACTCTTCATAACCATTCTTCAACAAACAAGTGCTTCAAGTAGATTGAGCTTGAAGGAGAGTTACCATGAGAATAAGAATCGTAATAGTTAGCCTTTTGTTTGTTCAACTTGTTTTTTCTCCACTTTACAATCTTTGGCTTAAAGATCAGATTCACTAACTTGGAAGTCTTGTGTTTTCATTTTCCAATCACATATTAGGAGTTGAGAATCCCCAAATTTTGAATTATTGCAACTTAGCCTGTTTGGGATTGCATAGAAGGAGCTTTTTTCTAGAAGAAAAACCTTCAACAAAAAAGCACTGACACGCCAACCACGAATAATAATGCGCCAAAGAACATCTTGGCTATACCCTAATCTTCAAAAGCAATCCAAGGCCCACATATAAGCCACCAGGCCCAATTTCCGCACGTTTTTGGGGGAACGCTGGGTTGTGTTTAAAAAATATTCACGAGTGGTCCGGTTTTCAACTATTACTTCGAAAGTAGCGTTTGGACGAGCCCTTGGAGAAACTGCATTCACCACTTGAGTCAGTAGGTTTTCATTTGAAGCCACATACATTTACTATTCCCGAGGTAAGAGCTTTAAAAATCACGCCTTGGTCTAGTGTTGCCTAACCCAAAAGCTCAAGCTTACCTTATTGCTACTATTATTATAGTATAGTAACTACAGATCAGATGTTAAAGTTAGTCGCTGTACTTTTGGGGACTAATGGATCTAGCACCTAGTTCTGTTTAGAAAGTTATCCTATGAGTTTTTCATTGCTTAACTTAGATAAATGATAAATTTTAGTGTAAAGTTTCCTTTAATGGCCAAGATGAAAACTGTTCGTGGAAGAGACAAAAAGAGTAAATGAAATCATGTAAAAACGCCCGAAATTTCAAAATCGTCTGTTTTGATATCCTTCAATGTTCACTAGTCATGTTCATTTTTTTACCTTTTATACTCAGTTCTATACCTGATTTTTGAAACAATGACAATGAAAATCAATTGCATTTTGTAGCTATGGTGCGTGAAAAAAGCAAATCATTTCCATGGAATTTTCTCAAAGAAAAATGTCCTCCTCATTATTTTAGCTAATAGATGACCTTTTCTCTTTTTCAACTCTTTCAAGGCAAGTCACATGAAGAGTGAATTTGCAGCTGCTCTTTCAAATTGCTCTCCCATGTTACTACTTTGGTCTTTATTAAAAATGATGAAATGTGTAAGAATCTTCAAAATGAGATTGAAAGCCATCTTGAGAAATCCAGCTTGTGAAGGCTGCATCATAATGTTTTCCTCTAATAACGTATTATGGAATAGATCAAATGGAAAAAGATGTCATTATCTTGAGAAGAATTCTTCCACATTCTTGAAATAAGCAAACACAAAAGTTGAGCACGAAAGTTATGCTCTCGACACAGATAAAGAAGCAAAGCCCGTTATCACAGGTTTCTTTCAGCGTGCAAAGGTTTTTCTTTCATTTCCTGCCTTTTCTTTTCCCTTCATTGTTCGAATAGACCCTCTTCTTCGTCATGTTTCATTTCATTTTCGACTCGTACCAAGTTTCACCGTGTTCCATTGTTCCAGAGTGACGTGTGCTCGCTGGAAAAACAGAACTTGAAATTCAATACGTTCTCCAAAAGTGGTTCATCACATGTTCTGTCTCTTGAGTTTGCTCTGTATTATACAATTGTAATCCCACTCTACTCGGACGGAAATTGCCGTTCTCACACTTTTATGACAAAGCGAGTACATAAAGGTCATCAGATATTGCTCTCTGGTCTTTGGGGAGGAGGGTGTGGGGATTAAGGCTGGAAAACACTCTAGAATGACCATTTTCCCCCAAAACATCCACACTAAACCCAACTTGGATGTTCAAAAAACATTTCTCGTCTTGGGTTTCTAATCAAACAACCACGAATGTCGTTTGCGCTCTCGTGGGTCCAGCTGAAACCCCAAACCCAATGTACCAAGTGTTGTTTTCGCATTCCCCCCTTAAGACTTCAATGTGTCTAATTTGGCGGAAAAAATCTGAAGAGCCCAATGGGCCAATCGTAAGACCCAAATCGTGCCATGGATGGAGAAGCAACGTGCAACGCGAATCGGATTGAAGAGAATGGCATCAAACAAGGAATATGATCCGTCCGAGATCCAGGACTTCCCCTAGAGGAACTTCTCCTCTTCCTCCTCCTACTCTTCAGCTGAATCAGAAAGACCAGGGAGGTCGATCCATACAAGAAACCCAACCCCCGAGTTCGAACTGCGAACGAACTTCAGCTCATATGCTGTCTAGTCGTCGGGTGGTCGGGTGGTCGGGTGGTAGTAATGGAGGAATTAGTGACGAGTCTCCAATCCATGAGTCATCTTTTGGGTCATGGGAGATTACGATTATCGGCAATTCTTGATCAATAGCCCAAGGGATGTGGGTCGAAAGCTCTCGAGACTCGCTTGATCACCTCTTTTGAAGGCAGGAGCATAGCTAGAGTGTAGTAATTGGGGAGGATTGGAGAGCGAGCGAGTGAGGGGTGAAGCGAAATCTGGCCATCCTCAAAAGCCCCAAAAACCACAATTCATATTGAGGGTGAGATCATTAGAGGACAATGGACACTTTTATCGTAGATGCTATGAATCTCTAGGGTCCTTTGAAGGGCGATAACTCCAGTTCATTAGAAGCTTCAATGGACAGCCGGAATGGGAGGCCAAGTAATAGAGACGCCATTCAATCGTTAAAATTTGTATTTCATACACCTTCATGGATTTATGTTGTCGTAGAGTACATGGTATTATTCGCTTGGCAGAGTGCAAGAGCATAGAAATTCTAAAACATCATTGACAGAAAATCGACTAAATCCTAAATCGACATTGAAAAAGCAAGAGAAACCTAGCTGATTGTCAGGAACTGAAACCAAACTGAAGGAGCTTTTCTTTCCTACAACGGAGAGGTTCCGAAATTTAGAGCCCACAATGATTGATCGGGCGGTTTTGGGTCGAATTGGATTTGACATCAATCTAGATTAGGTGGACTATGATACCGTTGTTGTACGTACTACTACCAAAGAAGATAAATTGGCTTATTTGCCCAATGCCAAAATGGTCGGAGGCGAACCATCAAATTCAGTTTGCTGCCATAGAAACATTTATCACAGTCAGAACAATCAAATCAATGAATGAAGTTGTCGGCATACGAACAGTTGTCGGACCAGGAGAAGAGGAAAAAGCAGCCGTGTTTTTTTGGTTTGATCTGGAGGACCATTCTTATACGCTCCAAGTTCGAGTTGACGCCCTCAAAACGATTTCCATTACCACAAGACACGAGAGTAAACACTGACGTAAACAAAGAAAGCACTGAAACACTGACAAATCCGAGGACGAACACCGCTGTTCGCTGTGGCCAAAGCTTGCGCACACTCGCCTACAAGAGGAGAACACAAACGAAAGAAAGAGCAAGCGCGGGTTAGTCAATAGTCAAATACTGCTCTTGGTAAAATCATCATCAGCTGACTGGAGTGCTACTTACTGGCTCGTTCAAGCTGAAAATTCCAGAAGAATTCCTCCTCCCTCTGGTCGCCCTTTCGGGAGCTCTCCGATCCGTAGGGGTTGGAGGGACAATCCCCAGCTTTGGCAATCAGAGTTACATTCTTTTCGCCCAAATCAAGGGGTGTCAAAAGAGCACAAAGACGACGGGGTGAGTTGGAGGCTCTTTGATGAGGCGAGATGATCAGATATTGGGCACTCGCCACATCTCCGTACATCCGGCTTTTTGATTGGATCAGGCCTTGCGCGTCTCGCATAGGACCCGCCGATTGTTCCATGAGGGCGTGGTCGACCGAACGGGGACTGGGCTCGAACCAGCCACCATGGCATGAGAAATCTGAAAGAAGGCAGAGAGGTTGGACGAATGGGTGCGAATTGCCAAACGCGGTTCCGCCCGCTGCCAGTGGTGTATTATTCAATCTGGCCATAATGAAGCCTGGCTAATAATAAATGAGATGAGATGGGATACCCCCCAGGGGTCAGAGCGGACTGAAAGGGTTGAATGACTTATTAGTCGCTCTCGAGAACCCTAAATTGACTCTGATGGAAAAGGGGCGAACAAGATGTCAGGGCATGAGGTGAGTGAGGGCTGCCAATCTGGTACCAACCTCTCTCTCAGGTATCATCTCAATAATATACCACAATCCCAATTGGATGCGTCCTAAAAACTGAAGAATGCTCGGGAGTGATCTCCAAAAGATTTTTTAATCACGCCCAAGTAACGAGATCAGTGTCGCTTTTTTCTTCTGCACATTTGCAGACTGTTTTTGACCCCCGACTGACTTACAATATGCATATGTTTGCTTGCCTAGCAACCCTGGTTTAAATGGATGCCAGACCGTGGATGCAGGGCGGTCTCATTCAATCTCTTGCGGCCGTATCCAATTTAGGAGTGTGTCAATTAGAAAAAGGGTCATCCAAATGGACAGGAATGACCCAAGAGAGTCCCTGGTCCATTCCAACCCTTGCTGTCTTTCTCTCTCTCTCTCTGAGCTTTTGGGCCTGCGTGTAGATTGCTATCATTAACAAAAATCCTCCAGAGACATCCCACAATTGGAATGAGTCATGAACCTCCCTGTGATGGTTTACTTCGTCTTCCATGCAATTCTTGCGAGCTTCCCATAAAGTAACCTCCATTTCACTTTCATTATCAAGATCCCATTAATAATGGTGAGCCAAAGTTTGGAAGTTTTTTTCGAAAGCCTCAAAAGCACTTTGAAAGGCTGGATTATTCCCCTTTCCCCGCAGTTCTTTTTATAGGATTATCTCAAGTTACATGGTGGTGGTAGTGGTAAGACTCGAAGAATTGAATGATGGACAAATTGAGTTATCCATCCGTTGTTAAAGGCTCGATGGAACTTCACAACCAGGGGCTCGCTTGGTTTCGCTTTCCAAGAACCAGACTCCAATCTAAACCAATCATACTTCTAGTTTCCTTTCTCCAGCATTGGAAATCATCGAATAACTTGGAAACGTCTAGGCTTCTTTTTATAAGTATTGCCTTTATTGTTTAATTGGCAGGTTCGAATGGGAGCCTCTAATCGAGGTCTAACTTCAATCAATAAAGTCTCCCATAAGATCCCCCGACTTGCTAGAGAGTAGAAACTGGGTCTAAACTTTTTTCTTCCTTTTCCAATAGATATGAGCATTGAACACAGATTTTCACGAGCGAAAAGTTTCCTCCTCCCGAATTCCACATGAAAAGAAATGACTCACTTTCTATTTACTGTCCTTGGAGGAGGGTTTTGGCGATCACATCTTCGAAAACCCATTTAGTTGATCCTATTAGGCTCATAAAAATTCTGGCAAGGCCAGAAAAGGTTGTGTCGTCCTGACTTCTCAGAGCGAACTTTTATCCCTAGAAACACACGGCCAAGTGAAAGGACACACGGTAAGGCCTCCAGACAGAAAACCCATTAATCGTTCACTTAGTCAAAGCTCCTTTGCGACACGCTAGCTCCTCAAGGTTCCACGAGGTTCCACGAGGTTCTTCAATCCCACCAATGATTGCTTACACGATGCTTCACCAATTCTTCGAGGAACTATTTCTGTCCCACAGTTCCGGTTACAAGGCTGAATACAGTAAAGTAGGTCTACGAAGAGGTCTTCATGTTAGCAATTAGGCATATCTTTTACGTGCAGTAGACTCGGTCTTTAGGATGGGAGTTCGAGTCATGTTGAATCAAGAATGCGTTCCGCTACCAAGATTAAGCCGTGGCCAACATTTTCAGAAACAATCTCTTTGTGAGACAAATGACTTTGGGTAATTTGTGGGACGTGGAAAAATGGGCCATGAAATAAGGGACAAAATAAGGGCCTGAAGGTTCTTTTTCCAAGTCATTTCGCGTCTTGAGCTACGTTTGAGGTTAGCATATTCATGCTTGTTTCTGGGGATCTTCTAAGCCTTCAAAAAGGCCGCTGCTCCCCGGGGACTTTCCTCTATTCTTGAGAAGATCTTCGGTCGGTGTAATCTTGTGCCATTAAAAATGCTCGCTCCATTTGATTCTGGGTCTTTTTTCATTTGGATTTCATGCCAACACAGACGTGAAGGCCAAAAATCTACGAGTTTTCTCAGATAGGAGGAGTTGTTCCGCACTCAATGGTGGCTTGTTTTTTTGCCATCCCTCTATTATTTTTATCGCAAAAGTGGAAAATTGATAAGATAAGTCCGGAAGGCGAGGCTGATGCGGATTGCTGGCTTTCTTGTTGGCTTTCTTTCTTTTCCATTTGGTGGTTCCTCTACCATTTCCAACCAACACCAAGTGTGACCACCAGGAGGGCTGTGAGTGCTTGGGGAATAACGCCAAGCGAAGCATTTTTGACTTAGGAGTCAAATGAAAAGAGCAAAAAGAGGCGAAATTCAAGAGCGAAAGGACCCCCTGAGAGTGTGACCAATCCCAAGAAAGTTTCACATTTTCCGCTCTAACTGAAATTACAGTATCTTTAACATTTACGCTCACACTTTTTTTCATCCCATGACTCCTGAAATATTGCAAGCGCAGATGTAACCATTTTCTACTATTATTGAGTTCTTGAAACAACGCGTGGCTGGTAAATAATGAAATAATATTGTTATTGAAGAAAACCTTCAACTAGAACCTGCTTATTGAGAATGTTTAAGAGGTATGTTTAGGGCTAGAGTCCGATTTTAGTTTAACCTCACACCCAAAACGTCAACTCAAGTGGTTTAGACCCAACATCTGCAGACATTTGTGTAACATTCGAACGAAATTCCTATTGCTGATGGCAATTCGAAAAAGCTACGTTTCTTATTTCGACTTGTTTCCAGAGATAGCG